>NC_139163.1:7717926-7943695 GCF_964270905.1 Leucopleurus acutus
TTTTGCTGTACACAGGCCTCTCACTGTTGTGGCCTCTGCCATTGCGGAGCACAGGCTCCGGACGCGCAGGCTCAGCGGCCATGGCTCACGGGCCCAGCTGCTCCGTGGCATGTGGGATCCTCCCGGACCGGGGCACGAACCCGCGTCCCCTGCATCGGCAGGTGGACTCTCAACCACTGCGCCACCAGGGAAGCCCTAAAAATATATATATTTTGACAAATTCTGACAGATGATTAAAGTTACTCAGATGGAATTTGGCCAGTGTTGTAGTCAACATCTCAAAACTTTCAGCTATTATTCATTATAGTACCGGTCCAGTACACTAAATCATCCTTAGCAAATCATTAAATACTCATTAAATGCCCATATGCACCAGCTGCTATACAGGGCACAGGTACCAAAATTAACACAAAACTAGATAATTGCAATCTGTGAAAAAGAAGATACTTAGTTCTGATATGAGCGGGGTTGGCTTCCCCCACCCCTGCTTTTAGGGTTAAAGTGAATATACATGGATAGAGCAGGTAGCTGAGAGCAACGGAGAGAAGCCAGGCAGTCACAGCACCTGATTTCACACTGAGGTTTTTCTTAATTGTATATTTCAGGGCCCCACCCATGTGATCCGAATGCCCATTGATGGGGTCTGAGAATTAGTGTTTTAAAAACCTCTCTAGATAGTTCTAACGCACAGCTACCACCTTAAAAGATGAGCGAGACCAGCAGTGACAACTAAAGCTGCATTTTCATGCACTTCAATGACTATGTAAGTGACTTAATTTTTCCAGTTATTTCAGCAAATATTTATTCTCTGGTGACCCAGAGAAGAAGAAAAACACTGCCCCAGTCGTCAAGAGTCTCACAATCTAGGACGATAACCGTAATAGCACGTGCTAGTGTTATACCCTCATATGAGCAACGTCGAAGAAAGCGCAATTAGGATCTCCTGTGGGAAAAGTGGCTGGGTGGGAAAGGAGACTTGACAGAGGAAATGATATTGGAGTGGGACCTCAACATTTGAGTCAAATCAATCCACGCAACAAGTTCTTTCTATCATCAGTCATTTGATACATATTCTAAAAAACTGTGAAACAATACGGCACTGTAATTGAGAGTTTGTGCTCAGACAGATATGGATTGATTCCCAGCTCTGTGATTCCTAACGTTTGGCTTTCTCCTTTTTGCCTTGGGTAAGAGAACAGGAATGACCTCACAGAGAATCATGTTTCTGAGGATTATATGTGGGTAAACTCTTAGCATGTTCCCTACCACATGTTATTCTTTTTCTTGCTGCTGTGCCCTCCACAACCATAGCTGTGGGGCTGTTCAGTAAGACTGTATTTTAAGAAAGCTCGAGGCGGACCTTGCTCATCAAAGGGTCTCATCTGGTCTGGGAAGAGGAGGTTAAGACACACAAACACATCATTTCAGCACTTCACCACCACTGCCCCAGAGGCATAGCAGTGTGCTGTGAAAGAGAAGAGTGTGTTTAAACTTGCCTGGAGGAGTGAAGCAGGGAAGTGAAGCTTTTCTAGAAAGGAGTTATTTTAAGTAAGTTTTGAGGATCAATTGGGAATTTATCAGCATGGAAGGAAAGCTATGAAAGCCAGGTCTTCTAGGTGAAGGTAAAGGGAAGTATTTGTGCCCAGGGAACGCTTTCAGTTGGCATGATCTCAGTTGGCTCATTAGATGTTTTTAAGGCATTGTTTTAGCCAAGTCCAAGATATTTCCATCAAGAATTTTTAGACATATGAATGGAAATGCATATACCATTTCTTTGTTATTTCTACAAGGTATATTTCCTGGATAGAACACACCGATATTTTTTACTGTGTACTTGAAAACATTTAGCAACTCTGAGTCCTGATCATGTGTGAGGCCTTGATTACTGAGCAAAAGACGCATTATCAAAAAAAAAAAAAAAAAAGGGACTAAAATCTTGAATCTTTCTCCAAACACCTAAGAAACCTTGTGAGTTTTGAAGAATATTCATGGATTATATGGAAAGGAATATTTCCTCTTCTGCAGAACTAATTCCCAAATTCAAAGATTTGAGTTTTACTCACTTTACTGTAAAATCAGGGTTCTGTGGAAGCAACTTGGTGTGATGAATGAGTCTCGCCCCTTTTTTCTCCACACGCTACAGGGTTCTTTTGTTTGTCTGTTTTGGCTCTTTCTGTGACCTCTGGGTCTGATAAGGATTACATAAAGAAATGTTTTACTTTCTTAGAATTGTATTAGAGAAGATTTAAGAACTCACTGGCCAACGCTGGATCGTATACCAGAATCTATTCTCTTTAAGGAGACTGTGAATCAGAAAGAGACAGAGAAGAAAAAAAGCAAGATTAGAATGATTTTTTCCTTTTTTTTAAATAAAAAGATGATTATATCAAAAGCTTGTGGGCTTGTGAAGCCAGTAGGAGTATGAAGTATTCTGCTATCTAGTGAAAGATTTTTCAGTAAATCACCTTCTTAGTCGACCCAGATCTCTTTGTTTCTATGATGAAGATCAGGGATTCATGCCAGTAGAAATGACAGGCTTTACAGCAATTATTACGTATAGATTATATAAATCAAACAGTCACAGAAACACAACCATGCCCATTCACCAAGCCCCCACCATGTGTTTGGCAGCCCTAGACTTTTTGGGGGAGCAGTTCAGATTTTTTTATACTTAAAGAGCTATACTTTTGCTGTTGTCATATTAGAATAATTTTGAATATCATTTTAAATAGAATTGTGTAATACAAAGTGCAGATTCAAAAATGAATGAAAATCACCTTTTAAATGTGTGCAGTTATTTTCTCTGTAAGATTCACAAATGTTAAACTAAATCCATTACTCCATATTGGCAGTGATTGATGATTTATGAGTAAGTCGGTTTGATGAGACATTTGACACAAACTTTGGCTTACTTGTTAAAATCTGTCAAAAACGAACTTCACTCTTTGGTGATAGCACGGGTAGATGTATTGTTATTAAAGTACGCGAACACCTTTAAAAAACCGTTACCTTATTTTGACTAGCTGCAAATCATGTTTTGACTAATCCTTGAGATAGAAGTAATTATGGAGTCGACGTATATATTTAGCTTCTAGAAAATTCTCAGAATTCAAAGGGCTGAATTACAGCTATTCCAAAGTGACTGTTGTTCCCCTTCCCTGGTTTGTGAACAAACTCCATTTGACATTTCTCATTGGAAAAGCGGATGTTTGAAATCACCATAAAGAAATTACCTCACTTTATTCTTTTAAGTTCCGGTATACTGCGTAGTTAGGTCTGGGGTTCATGGGCAATACATTTCTGATCCAGAGCCTCTGTAATTTAATACTACAATTGGTATTTCAAGTAATTATCTTTTTGAAGTCAGGAAGGGGTTTTGACTGATTTAAGAAAGAATATGCTTTTCTCAGGGGAAAGGGCTGGAGACAGAGATGAGGAAAATGATTTTCTGCTCGGTGAGGCAATGTGATGTGAAATATCCACCCATGCATTAGGGTAGGAAGCGTTTAGATTGCTTCTCAGCCAAGCCCTCTTCTCTGAGAACTTGAATCACAACTTCAAGGTAAGCATGTCTGTCTCCGTTATCCGTGTCTCCGTTACATGACCCTCACCGTGTAGACTACTTCATCCTCATGTTTGCCTGGCAACCGTCTGCAGAATTCCTTTCGCTCAAGAATGTATTGAAGTCAGGTTAATGATGGGGCCTTAGTATGAAGCTCTAAGGATTTCTGCTGCTAAATTCTGTGGAGCACCCATGACACCAGTTCTTTCTAGGGAATACTTGTACAGGTCTTGATTTTTGATTTGTAGATACCCAAAGGTCTTTCCAGAATGTCTTCATTTTGCATAAGATAGTGATTTTCTCTTTTTTGAAAACGGTAGATTCTTTTTTTTTTTTTTTTTACATCTTTATTGGAGTATAATTGCTTTACAATGGTGTGTTAGTTTCTGCTTTATAACAAAGTGAATCAGTTATACATATACATATGTTCTCATATTTCTTCCCTCTTGCATCTCCCTCCCTCCCACCCTCCCTCTCCCACCCCTCTAGGTGGTCACAAAGCACCGAGCTGATCTCCCTGTGCTATGCAGCTGCTTCCCACTAGCTATTTATTTTACGTTTGGTAGTGTATATATGTCCATGCCACTCTCTCGCTTTGTCCCAGCTTACCCTTGCCCCTTCCCATATCCTCAAGTCCATTCTCTAGTAGGTCTGTGTCTTTATTCCTGTCTTACCCCTAGGTTCTTCATGACCTTTTTTTCCCTTAAATTCCATATATATGTGTTAGCATACAGTATTTGTCTTTCTCTTTCTGACTTACTTCACTCTGTATGACAGACTCTAGGTCCATCCACCTCATTACAAATAACTCAATTTTGTTTCTTTTTATGGCTGAGTAATATTCCATTGTATATATGTGCCACATCTTCTTTATCCATTCATCCGATGATGGACACTTAGGTTGCTTCCATGTCCTGGCTGTTGTAAATAGAGCTGCACTGAACATTTTGGTACATGACTCTTTCTGAATTATGGTTTTCTCAGGGTGTATGCCCAGTAGTGGGATTGCTGGGTCATATGGTAGTTCTATTTGTAGTTTTTTAAGGAACCTCCATACTGTTCTCCATAGTGGCTGAACCAATTAACGGTAGATTCTTAAGAACAGTGTATTCAGCTGTCAAAGTTGTGGTAGCTCTTTTGAAGTAACAACTTTAAGGAGAGGAAACACTACGCCTCTCTCTTAATGAAGGAAGGTATAAGGTATGAAAAGACAGTAGAGTTTTAAATCAGCATTATTTCTTGGCACCTCCCAGGATCACATCGTCTTATGTTACACTCTTAAAAATAGTAGCAATATAATTTTTTTTTAAGTAGTAAGAGACACCAAGTAGTGGTTTAAAAAAAAACACACACGCAATTTTAGGGCAAAGTTACAAATTATTTATCCCCCAGTTTCTACTCATCATTGTGACCTACTTCACTGAAATGGATGAAACCAGCCAAATAAGAAAACCAGGATTTCATACATGTATTGTTTCTACGCTGCATTTTGCAATAAAGTTATTTTTTTTTTGCCTTTAATTTTGCATGGCTAAAATTACAACTGTGTGTATGAAAAATAGCAGCCTACAGCCATATCATTATCCTCTTTTATTGCCTTCTTGTTTCTTACATCTTGTATTCTACCACTCTCTCTTTGTACGTATTTTCTTCTGACATTTTCTATTAGACTCACTCTCTTTTTTCAGACATGAAGGATTTGGTTATCTGAGCAGTATCCATGTAGTGATATAAAAAATTGTTACAGTGTTAATTCAAAATGGTTCTAGTTAAAGATAAACCTAAATTGCATTACCATTTTAAGTCATATAATTAAAAGTTAGTTTATAAATGCTATATTTTCTTTCTCTTTTTCTTTTCCAAAGGAATATTTATCTTTTTATTAATTAAGAGCAGTATTGTTCTTTCTTATTTTTAAAAGAAAAGATATAGTGAAACAGTTAATTCATGTCATTACATTTTTTCATTATTAATGAATCTACTGTTTTCTCAGTTTTTTTAGTATACCATAAGACTTGCCAAAAGATAAAGACAGATTTCATTATATCATTTTGTGACCCCTTGTGGACGTATGTACACGTACAGCGTAGGCTATCATTTACATGTTCAGTCATCATTCAAAAAAGAAAGCCTGTTTTAACGTTACATCTGTAAAATATTACAATTAATTTTTCCAAGAAAAATGTGGGTTTTGCTTGTGCAAAGTCCAAACTTCTGAAATTTTAAGATTAAGGATTCTTGCTTCTAGAGTGCCTCAGACTTTGATAAGTAAAAAGATGCATAAACGTAGAAGACAGTAGAATGTGTGTGTGAATTTGGAAAAAACCTTGAACATATTTTAAACTAAGTAGGAAAACATGTCTAAAATATTATTTTGATAAAACAAATATTGTCTTCCCTATGAAAAAAGTTCAAAGTTTTAAAATCATGTGCTTTGTAGACTATGATTGTCATGTGTACTTAAAAATGTGAATTTTATTGTATAAACTATAACATAACATAACGGGACAGAGTAAAATAGTTGTCTCAAAGGATCGCTTTCCATTCATTATTTCTAGCGCTTCAAATGCTTACTCATTTGGGCTTCACTCCTCTAACCTCTCACCATAAATCTTCAGTGTCTTCTCTTCATGAATTTGGTCAAACTCTCTCCTGAGAGAGAGTTTCATTTACTTGCTCATTTGCTGCATTTGGGGAGGATTCACAATAACCCTTTCAAGATACAGCAGATTTGAGGTTGGCTTTTAAATTGATTTTAAATCAGAGAAAGCATTAACAAAGTTTGCTCTTTCTAGAGCAAGAGCAACTTGGTTAGGACTTGTGAATAAGTTTTGCTTCGTGTAGTGAGCGAGGAATTAGACATTGTCATGTCAGAAGTCCTAGATCTGTGTTTATCTATATTTTTAACTAATGGAGATTTATCGGAAGACGGTGTTAGGTTGAGCAGGGGGAGCTCTTATGGACACAGTGCTGTAAACCATCACTTCAAAAGCTAAGGCAGCAACATGGATGGACCTAGAGATTATCATACTAAGTGAAGTAAGTCGGAAGGAGACAGACAAATACCATATGATTTCACTTATATGTGGAATCTAAAGTATGACACAAATGAACTTGTCTATGAAACAGAAACTGACTCACAGACATAGAGAACAGACTGGTGGTTGCCAAGGGGGAGGGGATGGGAGAGGGTTGGATTGTGAGTTTAGGATTAGCAGATGCAGCCTAGTATATAGAATGGATAAACAACAAGGTCCTGCTGTATAGCACAGAGAACTCTATTCAATATCCTGTGATAAACCATAATGGAAAAGAATATGAAAAAGAATGCATATGTATGTATAACTGAATCACTTTGCTATACAGCAGAAACTAACACAACATTGTACATCAACTACACGTCAATTAAAAAAAAAAGCAAAGGTGGACAGAAGCAATTCTGCTGCCCTTTGGTTTGTCCTGATGGATAGATGAATTTTATTGTTGGGCCCCCATAGAACTCACACAAGTATATTTTCTCAAACATGCGCTACTCAGTGGAGAATACATTGTGTGTGAGTTTTCTCATTGTTTTCTCACTGTTTCTCACTGAAAACTCGCTAAGTTTTCAGTGCACAAAACATGGACACACATCAAAGACATGTGATTTGTATAAGGTCAGTTCTGGAAAGCATGTAGCCGCACAGTAATGGGGAAAGCATTAGTCTTGGGGTTACACTAGCAAATTACAGAGAATTTGCTAGCAAAAAAGGACCTTGACAATGTACTCATTATGTCTGAGGCTTCCCATCTCCATTTAAAATAGGAGAACAGGACAAGATGTTCACTTCTCTTTGCATTTCTTCTAGTACCTGGCAGACAATTAATAAGGAAGATTCTGGACAAAAGAAAAGGACCAAAAAAAATGAACAACAACAAGAAAAATATTTAGTCAAGTATCAATCAAATGTCATGAACTGTGGAAGTGCTATTATTATTGGCTGGAATTCAAAAAACACCTAAAAAATACTTGTACACTCACTGGATATAAGGGGAAAAGCACTTCTTGGCTATATTACTTCAGTAAGCAAATATCTTCATTTGACCAAATATTTATCTTTTCTTAATATCCACTCTTTCCATTTTGAGGCCATAATTATAGACAGATCATGGTAGGAGTACAACCATGGCTAGCAGGAAATTTTAGGGCTAAGACTGGTATTCAAAGACTTAGAAACGCTAAGTTCTAGCTCATCAGGAGAGCCTGCCTCCAGTAAGGGAATATCCCAAACTTGGTGCCCACGGAAACATTGTTAACCCTGACTTACTTATTTGTAATAGCATAACAGTTTTAAAATATCTATTTAGGGTGTGTAATGTGATGATTTCATGTACAAACACACTGTAAAATGAAGTTTATTAACACACTTATCACCTCACATTGATTGTAACCCTTTTTATATGTGGTGAGAACATTTAATATCTACTCTGGTAGCAAGTTGCAAGTATATAATGCAATATTATTGACTATAGTCACCATTCTCTACATTAGATCCCAGAGCTTATTCATCATATAACTGAAAGTTAGTACCCTTTGACCAATATCTCTCTATTTCCCCCACACCCCAGCCCCTGGCAACCATCATTCTACTCTCTGTTCTATGAGTTTGACTTTTAAAAATTTCACTTATAAATGCTATCATGCCATGCTTGTCTTTCTGTCTCGGGTTTATTTCACTTAGTACAGTATCTTCCAGGTTCATCCATGTTGTCACAAATGACAGGATTTCCTTCTTTTTTATAGCTGAATAATTGTATGTACACAGCACATATTATTTATACATTCATCATTGTCGGATACTATGTTGTTTCCGTGTCTTGGCTATTGTAAATAACGGTGTAGTGAACTTGGGGGTGCAGATATCTTTTCAAGAACATGATTTCATTTCCTTGGATATATAACCAGAAGTGAGATTCCTGGATCGTACGGTAGTTCTATCTTTGAGGAACCTCATTACTAGTTTCCAAAGCGGCTGCACCTATTTACACCAACAGAGTGCCAGAGTCACCTTTTCTCCACATCCTCACCAGCACTTGTTCTTTCTTGTGTTTTTTTGTTGCTTTGTTTTTCCATTTTTTTGTTTTTAGTAATCCTGGCTTATTTCTTGAAGGAACATGTGAGTGGAAAGAGAGGATGCTGAACATAAGGGAGAAATTAATTGCTATGTGGGAAAATTGAAGCACGCCTACACTATATGTTAAATCCCAGGAAAAGATGGGTACCGCCTGGGTCCAAGGTCGTCAATAGCTTCCCAAAGGCATAGCAGATATTATTATACACTGAATTATTTAGTTTTTAAAATTTCACCTTTAAGGAGCCTTTAAGTGTCTGCCTCTTGTACAGAAATTGTAGGCTTTGAGGTACGTGGCGGAGACTCATTCTGGGGTAACAGATGAAATTGTGCCATCTACATGGAAGAATGGCTGTGTGATAGGTATAAACAAAAGGACAGCCATTAAAAAGCTTGAGAGAAAAACCTACCTAAATAGACAAAAGAGCTGTATGCAAAAAACTGTAAGACACTGATGAAAGAAATTAAAGATGATACAAACAGATGGAGAGATATACCATGTTCTTGGATTGGAAGAATCAACATTGTGAAAATGACTATACTACCCAAAGCAATCTACAGATTCAGTGCAATCCCTATCAAACTACCAATGACATTTTTCACAGAACGAGAACAAAAAATTTCACAACATGTATGGAAACACAAAAGACCCCAAATAGCCAAAGCAGTCTTGAGAAAGAAAAACGGAGCTGGAGGAATCAGGCTCCTGGACTTCAGACTATACTACAAAGCGACAGTAATCAAGACAGTATGGTACTGGCACAAAACAGAAATGTAGATCAATGGAACAGGATAGAAAGCACAGAGATAAACCCATACACCTATGGTCCTCTTATCTTTGATAAATGAGGCAAGAATATACAATGGAGAAAAGACAGCCTCTTCAGTAATTGTTGCTGGGAAAACTGGACAGCTATGTGTAAAAGAATGAAATTAGAACACTTCCTAACACCATACACAGAAATAAACTCAAAATGGATGAAAGACCTAAATGTAAGGCCAGACACTATTAAACTCTTAGAGGGAAACATAGGCACAACACTCTATGACATAAATCATAGCAAGATCCTTTTTGACCCACCTCCTAGAGGAGTGGAAATAAAAACAAAAATAAACAAATGGAACCTAATGAAACTTAAAAGCTTTTGCACAGCAAAGGAAACCATAAACAAGATGAAAAGACAACCCTCAGAAAGGGAGAAAATATTTGCAACTGAAGCAACTGACAAAGGATTAATCTCCAAAAATTACAAGCAGCTCATGCAGCTCAATATCAGAAAAACAAACAACCCAATCCAAAAATGGGTAGAAGACCTAAATAGACATTTCTCCAAAGAAGATATACCGATTGCCAACAAACACATGAAAGGATGCTCAAAATCACTAATCATTAGAGAAATGCAAATCAAAACCACAATGAGGTATCACCTAATACCAGTCAGAATGGCGATCATCAAAAAATCTACAAACAAATGCTGGAGATGGTGTGGAGAAAAGGGAACCCTCTTGCACTGTTGGTGGGAATGTAAATTGATACAGCCACTATGGAGAACAGTGTGGAGGTTCCTTAAAAAACTAAAAATAGAACTACCATACAACCCAGCAATCCCACTACTGGGCATATACCCTGAGAAAACCATAATTCAAAAAGATACATATATCACAATGTTCATTGCAGCTCTATTTGCAATAGCCAGGACATGGAAGTGTCCATCGACAGATGAATGGATAAAGAAGATGTGGCACGTATATACCATGGACTATTACTCAGCCATAAAAAAAAATGAAATTGAGTTATTTGTAGTGAGGTGGATGGACCTAGAGTCTGTCATACAGAGTGAAGTAAGTCAGAAAGAGAAAAACAAATACCGTATGCTAAGACATATATATGGAATCTAAAAAAAAAAAAAAAAAAAAAAAGGTTCTGAAGAACCTAGGGGCAGGACAGGAATAAAGACACAGACGTAGAGAATGGACTTGAGGACACGGGGAAAGGAAAGGGTAAGCTGGGACGAAATGAGAGAGTGACATGGACATATATACACTACCAAATGGAAAATAGGTAGCTAGTGGGAAGCAGCTGCATAGCACAGGGAGATGAGCTCGGTGCTTTGTGACCACCTAGAGGGATGGGAGAGGGAGGGTGGGAGGGAGATGCAAGAGGGAGGAGATATGGTGATATATGTATATGTATGGCTGATTCACTTTGTTATAAAGCAGAAACTAACACACCATTGTAAAGCAATTATACTCCAATAAAGATGTTAAAAAAAAAAAAAGCTTGAGAAAAAGCTAGTGCCGTGGAAAGTACAGGAGAATGATGCACGTTTATATTTAGCCATTTTGTAAGGGTTAAGGTAACTATTATAAGGGGGAAATATAAGCCCAAGTCTATGGGAAATGTTCACTTTCAAAACTGGTATAAAGATTGGAGTGAGGCAGTGAATAGAACCATATTGATTGATTCACTTATAATTAAACAGTCTGAAAAGCAGGCAGTACTTGCCATGATGCTCTCGAGCATGTTTATGTTCTGTGGGTAACTAAAAAAGGCGACATAAACATGGTAATTAAAGGGTTATTTTTTTGTCCTTCATATTCAAGGATGTTATTACTCCAAGATGAACTTGATTTGTATGTGATTTGAGTAAAGTATCGAAATTTCAATTTTCTAGTGCCATAAAGGGGATCATTGGTGTGGGTAATTGACCACTGCATATAATTAACATGACAGGGGCTGGTGTTCAGCATGGCCAATGCCTCTGCATGGTCGTTGTGCTCAAGTTCACCTTCCGTTCTCTTAGATCTTCTCTGTGCAGCTGTAGAACCCATTCAAAGTCAAACATTGAGAGTTCTGTATCACACAGTGTGTTCAGATTAAAAGTGCACACCTGTATACTAGAATAGTAGCTACGAAAGTATAGTTCTATCTACTAAGATCAGTTTATCTCTTTAGCAATATTTATGGTTGATCTTTAGACTTTAGAAGGGTAGCAAATGATGTGAAGAATTAAATCTGTGTAATGAAATGGATGTCATTTCTTAGAGTGTGCTTACACTTAAATCTATAAAATAGAAATATTACATATGGGTATAAATAAAAGGATATTCAGTATTACTAACCGACACTATCCAGTTAGAATATTGGTGAGTATGTGTTTCTAGATATAGATATTTAGAGTAGAACATTTTCCCTTATCTCTGATTTGCATTCTGTGATTCAGAATCCCAGTTCTCAGTCATTGCTGGTAGTAAAAACATAAATAATAAACATTTGGAACAAATAGGAAACTTCACTATGTTTCTATTTTTCTAGCTGGTTTGATTTTATTATTTATTATTTTAGACTCCGTGTAATAAAAGAACTGTTTGGTGACATTCTTTTTCCATAAGCTGCTAATATTTTTTTTTATATTTTATTGATGAATGATTAACATTTAAAAACACACCTATTTAGCTATACATTTTGATAAGTATATGTAGAATTTTAGGAAAATATAAGATTACCTGAATAAATGAAAATGGTGTTTCTTTTTGTCCAACGTTTATGCAAGTCTCTCTCTCTCTCTCTTTTTTTTTTTTTGGTGTGTTTATTTTTTGGGTTTTTTTCTGAAAGTTGTTAAGAACTCCAGGACAAGATATCATAGTAAAAGGGAGATTGGCTGTCATTTCCCTCTGTGATCATTTGGTAGTATTCCTAAAGTTTCATAAATAATAAGCTATTTAAGAAAGATTTTTTAGATTAAAGTAGTATTATTGTAAAATGAATGGGTAAAGTTAAATGTAATGTTTCCTTCATTATCAAATAAGATGATTATACAAATATTATTGTGATAAATTATGATGCTATATTATCTGATATTGAACCATCCTTGCAGTCCTAGAGTACAATCAGCCCTGTCAGAATTCTGTGCATGTGTGAGTATGTGTTATGTGTTGTATTGTGTCCTGCAAAGAGATATGTTGAAGTCCTGACCGCTAGTTTCTCAGAGCATTAATTATCTGGAAATAATGCCAGCACAGATGTAATTAGTTAATTTAAGATGTGATCATACTGGCGTGGAATGAACCCTTGACCAAATATAACTGGTGTACTTGTAAGAAGAGGAGAAGAGACACAGAGACACAGACACAGAAGAGAAAAAAGCCATGTGAAGATGGAGGTAGAGATTGAGGTGCTCTGTCTATAAGCCAGGGAACACCACAGACTAGGAAAAGAAAGTCATGGAACAGATTCTTCCCTAGATTCTTCAGAGAACATGGCCCTACCAACACCTTGATTTGAGACTTCTAGATTCCTGAACTGATAAAGAAAAATTTCTGTTGTTTTAAGCTGACCCTTTGTTATGGCAGGCTAACAAAACCAATACTCTGTGTGTGTGTGTTTGCATATATGTGTGTGTATACACAAATCATGCAGTTTTAAGCTTTTATAACTTCACAAGTGTAATCGGTACATATTTTTTAAAAGCATTATTTTGAAGTTTTTTAATTGTGAAAAAAAATTATTTTAATTTTTTTCATGGTTTCCTATCTTCAGTCAGGTTGACTCAACACTGCAAACTATACTTTTAGCAAGAGTAGAGACATTCCATTTCCAGGCATAAATATTATTTACCTCAGTCTACTTTGCCCCACATAAAACACTTAGCTTTCAGCTGAAAATTACATGATATTCGAAGAAAAAAAAAAAAACAATAGGACCAGGTTCACATATGACCCAGATGTTAAAATTACAATTGAAAATAACAATGATTAATATGTGTAAAAGGCTTCAGTGGGAAGGTAGGAAACATGCATGAATGGGTGGAGAATTTCAGCAGAGAAATGAAAATGAAAAGAATTAACTAGAAATGCTGGAAAAGAAAAGCATAGTAACAGCAATAAAGAATGTCTTTGAAAGATTCATTAGTGGACACGACACAGTGGAGGGAGGAATCAGTAAACTCAAACACAGTCTAATTCAAATTTTCCAAATGAAAGCACACAAAGAACTGAAGATGCATTATTAAAATATCACTCATATAAGTGATTAAGAAATATAAATGCAGTTGACTCTTAGAAAGTGTGAGGGTTAGGAGTGATGACCCCCGACATAGTCGAAAATCTGTGTATAACTTTACAGTTGGCCCTCCATATCCATGGATTCAGCCAACCATGGATCACGTAGTACTGTATGCAATTATTGAAAAAAATTCACATTTAAGTGAACCCACGCAGTTCACACCCATGTTGTTCAAGGGTCAACTGTAATTACACTTTAAGTGATGTTTACAGTTTGTAGAATTTATACTTCAGAAGTTATAAAAGCTTGAAACTGTACTAAACTTTTGGGAATACACACACACACTCATAGACACATTCTGCTGTATTTTATTTGTTAATATTTTAGGTAACATTTTTGCATCTTGTTTTCTAGTTTGTTCATGGGTGAGCATATTTAATTTTTTTTGCTGTGTACTATACTGTCCTTTTTTCTGTTTGAAAAATTATACAAATCCATTTATTTATTATTTGTTTCTATTTATTTCTATTAATACTATTCATCAGTGTTTTCCAGAAAGACAGAACCAATAGGGTATATCTCAATAGAGATAGATAAATAGACAAAAGATGATATAGATTTATTATAATGAGTTGGATCATGCCAATTAAGAAGTTCCAAGATCTTCAGTCAGCAAGCTGGAGACCCAGGAGAATCAGTGATGTAGTGTCAGTTGGAAAGCCCACAGGCTCAAGACCCAATAAGAGCCAGTGTTTCAGTTCAAGTCCAAAGGCAGGAAAAGATGGATGTCCCAGCTCAAGGTAGTTGGAAAGAGGAGTTCCCTTTTCCTCTGCGTTTGCTCTATTCAGGCCTTCAACTGATTGGGCGAGGCTTACCCACAATAGGGAGGGCAATCTGCTGTACTTAGTCTACCAGTACAAGTGTTAAAAACCACTCTCACAGACACTCCCAGAATAATGTTTAACCAAATATTGGGACACCCTGTGGCCAAGTCAAGTTGATACATAAAATTAACCATCACAAATGTTATGTTCTTCAGTATTTAGGTAAATCCTACCTTTGAAAAAATTATTTTAGCCTGATGTGTCACTTTTTTAGGGGAATATTTGTGTAATTTAAAGATATTCTGGTTTTCCATTTTACTTTTAAACCAATTTTGGTAATTTACATTTTTCTATGAAAATGTCCACTTTATCAAAAATTTTAAATTATTAGCTTATATGTTATTATAGAATTATTATTATTATTGCTATTATTATCATTATTATTATGACTGTTTTTTCCCTCCTCATTCCAGTTAGTAATTTGGACATTATGAGTTACTGTATAAGTATGCTCTCTTTTTTTTTTTTAATTCTTCCACTAAATACTTACCATGTATACTTAAATAATTACTTGAGCATCTATGTAGCTAAAGTTCAAACCAGATCATATCTTGGCTGCTTGTGAATTCATTTTGCTGGGACATCAGTGATATTGCAGATCCAGTCACACAGTCAGACACATGGCTTTGCCAGGTTCTACCTGTAATGGATGTGTCTTTCAGTGATCTGTAGATCCAGGTATTGAGGGCAGCTCCTGGCAGTCTTCTCCATGGGGGTCTGTACTACATGCAGCCCCTGACTTCCAGGTGTGGCTTTGTATTTTATCCTGGCATTGCACCAAACCCTCCCTGGCCCGAAATATCCTAGAGGAGCTAAGCTTACCTGCCACTGATCTATTTCTGAAGCTGGAGCCTGTGTTATAATTGTGGCTCTGGCAACTGTTTTTGTGTGTGTGGTTATGTTTTGTATGTGTGGTTTGTCTTAATCCATCTGGGCTGCTATAACAAAATACAGTACACACTGGGTTGCTTGTAAACAACAGAAATTCATTTCTCACAGTTCTGGAGGCTGGAAGTCTGATCAGGGTACCAGTGTAGCCAGGTGAAAGTCTTCTACGTTGCCAACTTCTCCTTGCATCTTTCCACGGTGGAAGGGGCTGGAAAGCTGTCTGTGGCCTCTTTTATAAAGGCACTAATCCCATTCATGAGGGCTCCACCCTTATGACCTAATCACCTCCCAAAGTCCCCACCTCCTAACAGCCATCACCTTGGACATTACGTTTTCAACATATGAATTTTTGAGGGACACAGATATTCAGACCATAACATCATCCATGAAATGTTTGCATTGTTTAAGGATGATAAAGTAACCTTATTTGTATTAGGTTACAGTATACTGGAATTTAAACCCCCCAATGGAGATATTTATTATTGTTTTATTCACCAATTTAGTCCCAGTGCCTAGATTTGTCTGGAATATGGTAAGCACTCATTCAAGTTAGTTAACTGGATAACTTCTTATTGTTTTCATTTCTACCCTGGGTCTAGGTTAGGAGTAGTGATAGTGTTTGTAGAAGTACATGAATCTATCTAGGAATAATTACTACAAGAGCATATCCTAGAGTGGAAACATTTTGTAGTTTAGTGACAATACCTCATTTGATTTTATCGGATTCATCCTGAAGCTGATGTGACCACTCCTGCCTTCTCTTCCACATGTACAAATGCAGAATCAACAGAATACGGCAATCTGCATTAAGTATATTCACAAAGTTCTCCTATTTAATCCTCATATCACCCTTGGGAGTTATGATTATTTACCCCAATTTTACAAACCAGGAATTTTTTCATACCAGTTAATGACACAACACAGATATTGCTAAACTTATTTGGAATTTGTATTTCACTAGCTTTTGTTATTAGTTCTCGCTCAGATTCATCTTCCTTTCACACTGGATGACAGTTATCTCATTTTATATGAGTTTTTAGAGCCCAAGAGAATTATTTTTGATTGACCCAGATGTTGAGTCAATACTCAGGTATTGTTGATTTGTGTTATATTTAACACTTGTCTTAAGTGACTACATGAGAAATAGGACCTGCTTCAAGGGTCCTGCAACTACGCCTGGTGAAAGTACATATTTGGCAACAATAGGGTGCTTTCTGAGGAGGTGAAGATCACCTTTTCATGCACTGTATTGTCCAAGGAAGCATAAAAATAAAACCTGGGCATAACAGTTCTCTGATCTTAATGTTAAATTTACAGTTGGATCAAGGTTACAACCTACTACCTGTAAATGAAATAAAGGAAAACTGATATGTGTAAGATTTTTTTGACATCATATAAAATAATAAGAGAACTGACTCTAAAGATCAATCTTTTAAAGGGCTACTGACACAGCATTTAATAAGGTGCATTTTGAAGTCAGGGCTTCAAGATTTGAGCCTGAATACGTCACGTTTTCTGAACCACACCATCCATTCTGAGAACATCAGAACCTCAGATAATAGGGACTTACACATGGTAAAAGCATAGCAAAATGCAAAACAGAGTGAATGTTACTGAACACAAGTTCGTGTGCCAGATGTACAGTGAGGCCAAACAATACTGAAACATCAGAGTTGGCGCAGAAAAGAGGTTTACTGCAGGGCCATACGTAGAGACTGGTGGCTTGTGCCCAAAGAACCCAGAACTCCCTGAAGGGTTTCAGCAAAGCACTTTTAAAGGCAAGGTGAGGGAGGGAAGTGGTTAGTTGCTGCAAACTTCTTGGTGTCGGAATCCTTTGTTCTCACAGCTGTCCACATAGGTCAGGTCAGGACGTTTCTGTAAACTTCCAACAAGACAAATGTTATTTTCTGTTCTTCAACTTTTTATCTCTATATTAATGGAGAAGTGTTATACTCTTGAAGGTCAGAGCCCTGAGAAAAGGTTTATCCTGTATATTTCAGGCTACAGGCAACATTATTTTACAAAAGGTGCAGAGCCAGCATGACCAAGCATAGGCCACAGGGCACAAAAGTTAAAGCAAAAGGAGCAGATCTAATATGGAGTCAGATTTGTTCTTCCCTATTACATGAACACCATAATATCATATTTTTTTCATTGAATGTTTAGTGGGGTGAAAACCCTGGGTGACACAGTTAAGCTTTATTTCCTGAAAGTATGTTATTTGATTTTTAAGCAATCCCCCATCCTCAGAGATCACTGCTTCTAAAAACAAAAAAACAAAAACCAAAAAAACCCCTCATTTTTAAATGTTCAGATAAAAGCTTTACAGTGTAATATTTCTTTTCAAGTTATGTTAATTTAGAATATTCCCAGCAGAGAAACTTGCAAGCAGATAATCTGGAAAATATATATTGAATAAGGTTTAATTCTCAGAGTTTAAGGATAACATGCCAGAAATCTTGTAATTTTTATAACTAAGAACTCAGCAATATTTTTAAAGCAAGGATGTATAAGCCCATATGTGTATTGTTATAATCAGCTGAGGTCTCCTTCATCCCTATACTCTCATCTTCCAAAATTGAATGATATTTTCTATCATATCCAACGTTAATTTGTAATGACAGCCTCTCTCACAACTATATATATAAGGATAATTAAAAATATAAGTACAATTGGCTTTTAAGCTATGGGGTCACTTAGCATTTTACTTTTATTACTAGAAAATAAAAGGTCATTTTACTTTAAAAAATAAGATCTCAGCCGATCTTAATTTTTGTTTTAGAATGAAAATAATGCAAATTTAACACAGGAAGGAAAAAGATAAAGTATAAGGCATCATAGTAGAGTATTTGGACCTGAGAGGGAGGAAATACCAGAAATACCATTGCCCATGAAATCTTATAGAAATATAAACACCAGGAAGTAATCACTCCATATTTTGGTATAATTTCTTCCACTACTGGACTGTTTATGCAGATGTAATACACTCTCTAGAGTTCCATATCCTTCCCCTCTCAACACTGTGCAGTCAGTTCTGCTACAATGCAACGTGTGTTCCTAAACATCACCACATAGTGCAATAGAAACACACAATAAAAGCAAAATAAAACAAAACACAGGGCTTAAGTAAAGGGAAAATTGGGCTAGGGTCACACCACTCAACAACTTGGTTAGTGATAAAAAAAAAGGAATCTAATAAAAAAGTAGGCACAATATCATACATGTCAGATGATTACAGGATACATAATACTACGATAAATGCGGTGCCTTGCCTTCACAAAGACCTAAACCTTATTTGTGGAAGCCCTTCAGAAAGGCTGGAGCTTGTGAATTATGGTAAAGTTCTAAAGGAGGATGACCTGAAATAGAACTGAGGTTGAAACAGCCGAGGTAGATGTGTGTTGCTCATAATACAAGGAGTAAACTGAGGTAGCTTGTAGATATCAGAGGTGTGTGTGTGTATGTGTGTGCAGGCAGTGTATTCTTCTGCAGCTCATTTCAACTGAGTGCAGTTTTCTGCACTTGCCTAGTCCTTTTGAAGATGAAATTGAGAAGAAACAAAACTCCCCTTATGCTCAAATTGTTCCCAGTGTATCAGTCCTACTGGAACAATGTCATGTTTTCAAAACATGTTTCTATACAGAACTGACTGTATCATGACATTGTATCATTTTTGTTAGTTTTTCTTCCATAAAAATTACATGTAAAGACATCATAATACTCCAAGAAAAAATACATATGTAGTTTTTCTGCTGTAGAACAAAGAGGTTGTTTCTAACTTTGTTTCTTGCTTTTGGAATATCCTTATAATCATTGGCATATCCATATTTCTTTAAGATAAATTAGGATTAAAGTGTATGTTGTGAGTAGTTTAAACAGAGTATGTGTAGTGAGTAATTAAAAGTGAGAATCTGAAGTTAATTTTATCACTTAAAATTTATTTAAACTTGGGCAGTATCCTTAGCATCACCAAACCTCAATTTCTTTGTAGAATGAAGATGAAAATATTAGCTACCTTCTAAGGTGCAAGAGAGTGGAAAGGTGTAACATTCAGAAAACAGTCAGCTCAGCACTTAAAATATCTTGTGCACTCCATAAATGTGCTATAGATACATAGTCCTAGGAGTTGGATAATCTCCTTGAGTATTAAGTATTTGTAAGTTTCCAATACATTTTAGCAAATTACGTTCCAAAACTCAGTTCCAAAAGGCTCTCAGACAAAAATAGCGCAACCTTACCAAAACTATTACTAAAAAATCTACTATTTTTAAAGGAACATTTCCTTTTCTTTGTTTGCTAATGAGGTTGAATATACTTTCTTAGGATGTTTTCCCTGTGGCGCAGAGTTTTTCCTATTCTACGATATGCTGCCCATCGCATTCCCTAGCCCGTGGCCCTGTGTCACTAACTTTGGGTTTAAATTTGGAAGCACCTTTAATGAATCTTCTGTCTTCCTTGTAGTCTCTTAAATGCCCGGTTTTTATCTTTCCTGCTCATGTTCTGTCTTTGAGTCCTTTTTACTTCCCTTCCCCTCTTCAGCCTTACGTGACCAAGTAAAAACCAGTCAAGCAGGTTCGTGTAGAGCCCCTCTAGTTCCCCTCACTAAGGAGATTCTGCCCTCTTCCACATGTCTGCCCACACCACCTCCTAGTCTATGGATCCTCTTGTGTCACTAGGACTGATCAAAGTAAACATAGCCTTTATGGAAGACAACTACAGAAGCCAGAGGGGCTAACGAGATCTATATCAGAATCACTTCTAGACCTGTATTTATTTGAAAATTCCAAGGCTGAGCCTAAGATGAGAGAAAATGTGTTGGGTTTTGAAGGGGGCATATTCTTCTCATTGGCACTAATCCTTGCCTGATAACCTGTCTTCATTTTAAGTTATTTCATTGGCTTGAATTTGGATTTGATGCTCTTAACATCCTGCCTACAGTGATCTCTGCCATGTAGGTTCTGTAATGGGACCACAAATCCCTTCAATCTGAATTGTTAAGCTCTCAGCACAGAATCACCCAGCTGACATTTATACAACAAACCCTGCAATCAAACTCCACTTGCCATTTCTGATGCATGCCTTGTCTTTCTTTTTCCCATTATAAGTATTTTTACTCTTGGCTTCAGCTAGATGACCTTTTGTTTCAGGCTTTATGGTCTCTCCACACATCTCAACTATTTTTGTGTTCCACTTAATTTCTACCTAGTTCTTGATCGACTTCTCTTTGTCTGGGTTCTCTAAAAAGTACAACCCCTACCTTGTGTGTTATAACCTTATGCATTATAACTTTATAAGTGTGTAATCTCAGGGAAGCAGCAGTAAGGAAAAGGAAGAGACAGGGAAAAAAGAATGAGTCAAAACGAAGGCACCTTTCTCAGATGTCTACCACCTGTTCTCTCTCAAGCGACGCTAATTGTTCAATCTTAATCGACCATCTTCCAACAGAGTATATAGCTACGGTGTCTCAGGATATTCCATGCATGGGGTTGGGTATATGAGAAAGGGAAACAAACGTACGCTTCCTTTCCTGACTCTGCTGGTCAGAGGTTTACCCCATAGGGCATGATCCCACCTGCACCCCTAGTTGCTCACACGTGACCGTTAAGTGGCTTCCCAAGGTCTCGTGTGCCTCAGTGTCACATGGGAAGCTCTAGGGCAGGCGGTGAGAGGCATATGGAAAAGAGCTGAATCCCCTACACAGTAGTGGCTGGAATGAAAAATGGAGGCAAGTGAGGCCAGAGGATCTAAAGTGGGCATACGAGATAGCTGGTGTATCTCCCAAACCCCAAACCTCTCTGCTGCCCAACCAGACTGAAGTGAGTTCCCTTCTGTCTGATAAACATGAAAGCACTATATATTTATCTTTTCTCAACTTAGCTCTAACAAAATGAAGTAAGTGATAACCGTGTGTACCTAACTCCATGAGGACATACTATATGTATCCCTATAACTTTTAGAGCATTGTTGACAATCAGTATTTGTTTAATAAACAGATTCGTAAATGTATTAAACTATAGTTAGCTGCTAATGAACAGAATTTTTAAAAATATTATATATCTCTCTGCAAGCCCCAATGCATTACTCTTTTATGCTAACTGAGCTAATAAATAAAAATTATAGAAATGAGTTGATAGAAAAAAAAATCCCAGCAAACAAATTAAGCATATGTCAAGAACTGTGAAGGGTCTACTAATTTACCCTACTTGTAATTAAAATTCTGGGCCTCCAGTTTCATGAATGCTGCCTGGGACGTGAGATTCCTGGGTCAGAAATAAAGGACATTATTACTCCCCAAAGTAGTAATAGGTCAGAATATAGCATTTTCTTGCAGCTGCTTCCACCAGCCCTGATTCCCTCAGAGAAACATGACTTGCCTGGTGACACCTATGTATGCAGCGGGTCGTGTTACCAGAGAGGAGTCTGAGCTTTGGGAACATAACTCTTTCATAATGGCCAGTAAATAAACCTGCCCTTTGCTCTGGACAGAGATGCTGTCTCTGTCTTCCAAGACTGATCACTCTGAAAACACCCTTGACATTTTGGAACAAAGATGTTGTGGAACAAAGACAGTCAAGCACCTCTGCTTTATTGCAAGATAAGCAGAATTGTGAGAGGCCCATAGGGAACTGTCTTCTGATAATAAACACCACTCATTTCTACGCTACCTTGCTTTTTGAAAACATTTCCTAAGAGTAAGGCACTCTGTTGTCCATTCTGATTCATAGGACCTAGAGGGTGGGATGAAATCCATTCAATTTTCCTGATACAGGATCTAATTAAGGCTACCATCATTACAAGAAAGGAACCCTGAGATTTGGGAGCCCAGAGTAACTTGAGTGTTTGTGTTTTAAAGAGATGGTTCTCAGGTCCTTGAGAGGAGAGCTCTGGATCTTAGAAGATTTACATCTCAAAGGGTCAGAGAGAGCATTTATAATTGTGAGCCTTTCTAAAGTAACTGATCCAAGAAGGGATAAGGAGTCTATCTGCCTGTCATTGAGTTTTGGCTGAAACAAACAGTAAGTTCTCCTGGCAGCTCTGACCTTTCTCAGGTTTGTACTTGAGGCTGGGGTCATTCTAGGATACGGCCTTAAGCTGTTAGAAACTATGCTGGGGCTTTGTTATGGACTGCACATTTGTCCCTCTGAAATTCCTGTGTTGAAACCCTAATCCCCAATGTGCTGATATTAGGAGGTGGGGCCTTCTGGTGGCAGTTAGGTTCAGATGGGGTCATAAGGGTGGAGCCCCATGATGGGATTAGTGTCCTTACAAGAAGGGAGAGAGACTCTAGCACTCTCTCCACCTTGCCAGGACCTACTGTCTGTGAGCCAAGAAGAAAGCTCTCGTTAGGAGCCCAGCTAGCTGGCACCTTGATCTTGGACTTCTGGCCTCCAGAACTGTGAAAAATATGGTGTTTTGTTATAGGAGCCTGAGCTGACTAAGACATGTTTGTTCAAGTCTCTCAGTGTGGAGGGAGGACCAAAGAATCTATGATGTGAGTCTGTGGTTCTCGGAGGTCAAGGCTGAGGCCCGGTCAGGAAGAGGGCTCAGAGCTGTTCCTTCTTGAATACGCCACTTCCATCTGAAAAGTGAGTGCCCTCAGGTCTTCCTTACATTGGAGTCCTGGAGTCTGAGTTGACACACCCAACAGGAGCATTTCAGTCACACGGCCTCCTGGGTCAGGTGTTTGGTTTGAATGAAAGCCCATCGTCCCATTAGGAAGCTAATGGCTGCTTTTGAAGCAGGGTGTGGCTGGTCGCTGTGTCAAGGGGGCAACAAGTCCAAAACCCTGTAGGGCTGTGTTTGTGCGGAGACCACCTCCTTTGCCAGGGGCTCCATTGGCAACAGCCTCAGGCAGAGAAACTTACAGCTCAAAGTGCTCATCAGGATCGCAGGGTCCCAGAGGTGCCAGCGCCTCTGCATGAGGAGCCCTCAATTGAAAGAGTCCTGGACTTTATGTGACAGGGCTGAACAGGTACACAGCACCTCAATGCCCACTCTATACTTGGCTGTAGGAACAACTAAAGCACATTGATTTGGTCCATCTCTTGTACCCCCCAAGGTCAAGGTCAGTTTCACGTCCCTTCCCATTGAGAACACCAGTAAAACCTATTGAAGGGACAGGGAGATACCCCTTCTCCCCCACAGTGTCAGGTATGTTAGTCACACAGCGACTGGGGCTCCAACAAAGTCATACAGGTTGGAGCTCCTCCCATCCCTGAAGTTTGAGCTCCTGGCCTCACCCCTAACCATCTTTTTCCTTACACCAGCTGAGGTCCGAGCAACGGAGAAGGTCTGAGCATCAGGGTCGTGAATGGAGAGTTCGGCACGTACACGAGGCACGTTGACTTTTGTCTCTGAGTGGCATGGCTACTGCTAGCAACTCAATCAAACAAAATTCAGTGTTTCAGTAGCAAGGTCATCATTATTGAAACCATCTGTTTTATATATTAAGTAGCAAGGTCATCATTATTGACACCATCCGTTTCAGCGTTGGGAGCCTCTTGACTCAGCAGTCCTCCCCATATTGCTGCTGGGTTGCAGGGTTTGCCCCCTTTGGCTGACCTGGGATGGACTTACACCGTGGTATCCTTTAAAGGCATCCACCCATCTCAATGTTCCATTACAATGTCATCTTTAAGTTGTCCCCGTTTTCAACAAATGAGCTAGGAGAGTCTTCCATGGGTGCATGGATGACTGAAATAATTTGTCTGAAATCCCTTTGTTCAGTCTCATTGTCTAGTGGGTCATCTTTTAACTTGTAAACCCAGCCCAGGGCAGTGAGAGCCTCATACAAGGGTCAGTCTCTTCTGTGGGTTCCCATGGGAGTTTGTCTGACTCAGGGAGATCTTCCCTAAAGCCTTGAACTTCCTTTGTAGCTGAGTGGACCCATTGCAAAAATCTCTAGCATCTTTTACTGTTGTCTCTGAATGATCTAAGGTTGGCCTGAGAGACCACAGAAGGGGGTCCAGCCATAATGGATGGTTGTTGTCCTTCTTTGACACAATGTCCTGTACCCCACGCTCTCCCTGCCCAAGCTGGACAGTCTGTCCTCGCAGTACCCCTGGTTTCTGCCCACAGTGGTTGCCATGTCTCTCCCCTAATATTCAGTATGGTTATGCATCTCCGCAACTCTTGTGTGAAAAGGAGTGGAAAATTCAGCACCCCCAGGAATAATCTTAGTATTAGTTTTTATAATGGGGCAAACCTAAGGCTGGCATCAGACTGGCCAGGAAGTGCCGCTTCCTTAGGAGAGCTAACCATGACTAGAGCACTGTTTGGACACAAGTCTTTGAACTCACTTGATGGTACTCAGCCGGCAGCCGCCTCCCCAGTTCCTACTGATCAACAGCCATGGTGTAAAGAACCATTTATTGCCCGGTTGACTGTGCATTATGGTCAGTGTGGTTGCTATTGAAGATCGTGGACTTCCCTCAAATCCTGTTAATCTTGTTGCTGAAACTCAGCCTCTGTTCAATGGTGCTGAATAGAAATGCAGAGACAGAGTTCTGGGTGAAGTAGAAAAGAATAACTTAATTGCTTTGCCGGGGAAAGGGGCCACAGCGGGCTACTGCCCTCAAGACTGTGTGTCCCACCCGGAGGGGGTAGTGAGGAGTCTTACAGTGTCCAAGGAGCAGGGCGTGGTCAGCTCGTGGACATTCTTCTGATTGGTTGGTGGTGAGGTAATGGGGAATCAGCATCATCGGCCTTCTGGCGCCACCCGGTCTGCGGTCTACGTGCTGGTGGGCAGCATGCGGTTAACTTCTTCCACCTGCTGGGAGTTTCAGTATCTGCAAAACAGCTCAAAGGACATGGCTCAGAGTGTTATCTACAGTCCTTGAGGAAGAGCTAAACGTCCTTGACTTTGTTCAGTGGCTAGAGCATTATTATTTCGTCTTGCTTGACTATTTCCCTTTCTTTCTGCGTTTTCTCACTCCTCTGATGAAATTTATTGTTTGACTGAAGTTTTTCTACAGACGAAAGGCAGGTGGAGGACGCAGGTGGGGGTCTGTTCCGGGAAGGCCTCGTAGGGTCCTGCTCGGTTACAGTCTGTCCAAGAGGGCTTTGATTTTTCCTCTTCCAGAAAGCCATGCCTTTGTCCGCATTTCCATGCTTATGGCCAAAACTGTGAAGGTATGATATTGCACAGTTAGCCTGCAGTTGGTTCGTGGATGCTGGCTGGGCTGAAGGTATCATATTCCTGAGTCAGGACAAAGGACTTGATTACAAAGAGCAACAAAGAAGCCAGAGGATCAGCATTTCCCTGTCCCAGTTCTCTGAGTCCTAATCCCCGCAGGGTGACACTAAGAGATCAGGTGACACTGGCAACATGCAGTGACCTCCATTACAAGAAAGGGACCCTGAGATTAGGGAGCCCAAAGTGTTTACTATAATTGCAGTAAGCAAACTGGCCTTTGGCTCCAGAGAGAGATACTCCCTGTATCTTCTAAGTCTATATGCAAACCTTCCCTTCGTGCCGGAGGGAGATCTCTGTCATCCAAGAGGACTTGCTATAGGCACACCCTTGTAAAGACAGTCCTGAACAGACGGTCAGTGTCTCTGCTTGCAAGAGTGTAGAAACACAAGGGATCCATGGGGAACTGTCTGTCCAAAACATAATCACTCCCCCCAAAATAACTTTATTTGAATCTAGTTTCTACAGCAGGAATTCTTAAACTGTGCTTTGTATCCCATGTGAAAAATCATTTGTGAACCCATTGATGTCCTTTCCAGAAACAAATTGCAAATGTCAATACAAAAAATTCAGTGTTCAAAGGCTGTCTGAAGCCCACGTGTAGATCTGGGACCCCCCCCCCGTTAAGAATCTTGACTGTAAGGATTTTTCTGGCCATTAATATAAATTATGTAACTGTGTGACGCTATAAGATAATACATTGAAGCATTTTGATACACGAAAGAATTGTAAAAATGGGCGGCAGAGATCAGGGCTAGAACAGAACCATTCATAACTCCTTCTCTGCCCCCTCCCTCTTTTCATGCCGCTGCTGCAGTCCTTCGTGCAGTGGTCAAGCTCCTTCCAGTAAGTTAGGTAGTAGGGGAGACCCACCCAGATGTATTGATGTTTTAGCTCTGACGGAAAAGATGGTAATGCGTTTCTCTAAGGAACACGGAGCTAGACTCCGCTGCTGACTCAGATTTCTGTTTTTAAATTGCACTCTATATTTTTCTTGCTTTTTACTGTCCCACTATACTTGTTTCTAAAAGGACTCACAGAGTATCTCACATATGCATGTTTGCAAGAGGTTTCCTTTGAGCTTTACTTTACCAGTAATTATTTTTTATGGGAGAAATACAGTTTATTCATCCATTTAGTCATACATGGCATAGTCTCTGTTCTCAAGGATCTCTCAACTTAATGGAGAAACCAGAATCACCTGCTAATTTTATTAAACATGAAAGGGAAGGGACAGTATTTTAGAGTCTTTGAGAAAACACTTCAGTGCAAAGGATGGTTAGTACAAGGAGCACCCTGGCCAAGTAGAAATTCTTCCAGTGGCCAATCTCAGAATGAGCCCAGAGACTAGGAGGTAACTAGTATCTAGACTGGCATCAGAAGATTGTAAATCACAGAGACAATTGGGTTGAGGTCATAGCCAAACAAGATCGTTCCAGGTATCCCTTTTAAAAGTAGATATTTACCGCCTCTTTGGGTTTTGTTTTTTGGTTGTTTTTTTTTTAACATCTTTATTGGAGTATAATGATGGTTAGTTTACAGTGGTGTGTTAGTTTCTGCGTTATAACAAAGTGAACCAGCTATACATATACCAGTAATTATTATTCACTAAAAACTTGGACTAAAAACTCCTGTATTAAAGTTTAATGTAGACACCAAGGTATTTTTGACCCCACGACAAATGTAGATTTGCTAATAATACATTAACTCTGTCACCATAAACGTAATTGTGGCTTTTATATCAGGGTGTTCCAGTAAGACTTGGCAAATATAAAGGAGGCCGTTTCTACGACATCAATATTCAACAGTCATCAGATGCACTTAAGAGCTTATACTGTTAGCATTCATGCATAATTTGCCTTTTTTTTCTTAATGATGAAAAGATTATTTTGGGGGTTGCTATTTAGCTTTCTGCAGTATTAAGCTTTTATGAATGATTGATTATAATAGATGCTATACCTTAAATTATACTACGGAACACTGAAAGAATGGTCCACTTTTAGAAGATTATTACAACTCTGAAAGGTCATGGCAACCTACAGGCAACATTTGTATAAATACATAGAAGGATAAATAAAAATAAATGAGGTTTGAACCAAAGTTAAGTTGTATGTAATACACAGTCAACATGAATGGACTCATTCAAACGTAAAAAACATTTGGGGCCATTCAGTTCTAAGTGAATAAGATATAACAACAACGACAAGACTTTCCTGACATCAATTACCTAATTCAATATTCTATTGAAGATCGATTGAGTTAGTTTGAAAAGACTTTCCTGACATCAATTACCTAATTCAATATTCTATTGAAGATCGATTGAGTTAGTTTGAAAAGCTTCAGATTAATATAATTATACACAACTCCAAAGAAAAGAATGGTGGAAATATCATGACTGCAGGCAATATAGCAAATGGTGTTGCTTTAATTACATTATTCAATCAATAAGAGGAGACGAAAATGAATTAAGAAGTAGAAGGAGACCTGAATAGTATTTTCTTAGTTGAAAATTCTACAATAGCTATGAGCCAGATGATATATAAGAGAAAATCAGAAAAAAATTGTTTCTGAAAAACAGAGGAGTTGGTGTTCCTCTCAAAAGCACTGAAATTCTCAGGCCTTGACTAATTTTGCCAGTCTCTGATGTTTTCTGTAGCACATAACAAGGAATAGCTTTACCCCCATTATCTTGAACTATTTCACATTAGGAAGGGGGGATTTAAGGAAGTCTACAAAAGTACAAAAGTGTATAAAAGTGTGGAAGTGTATAAGAGTACAAAACTTGTCTTTGTTGCTAAAGACCCAAGTCAGATCATTGGTCTCTGTTGTGATTTGGAGACCAGATGCCCGATCTCTAGCCCTGTTCTTACAGTTATTCCTGACCTTATTTGCCTACATTTCTGCAAACTGGATTGTATTTATTGCCTAGAGCCATGTATGTCCATTCTCGTATCTTTGCACTTTCAATAAGGAATTTACTTCCAGATGGTTAATCTTTCTAAATTGCCTTGATCCATTTAACCAGTTCGTGCCTAGTGACATGCTGATAAATACAGAGAACGTGATGAAAATCACGTAGCACCAAGTGCTGTGGATACCACTTTGTCATCTGTCTTGCTTCCAATTTGTTTGTGTATGTTTATTGCTCCTCTCTCCTATGTGAGGCATCTCCCTTCTCCATCGTGGCAAACACGTGACCCAAACTGGCCAGAGGGCCGCCATCCACTTGAACCCAATCATTTGTTCTGGGATGTTCACGTGATCGAGGGGCAGGATCTTCCTTGTGGACACTATGGGATTGCAGCCTCTGCTTCCGAGATCTCTAGCTGTAAGGACCAAGTAAACCTAAAGAAGATGGAGACAATTCTTCTAAAAACACAAGAAGCCCTACTGCAACATGTTGACCGCACAGAGGAAAGCAGAGCTCAAACTTGAAAGCTAGCAAGATTCCTCCTAGCATTTCTGACTTCTTGAATATTTCAGTTAAGAGAACCAAAACATTTTTATTTTTTCTACAAAGAATTTGAACCTACCCCTCTTTCTCCCTCCCTCTCTGTCTCTCTATCTCTGTCTCTCATAGTATTTCTGGAGGTGACGGCTCTCCTCACTGGTTTCCACTCCCACCAGTCAGCTCCTCCTTCTAGGGTCCTAGCTCCCACCTGGCAGCCTTTTCTTCAAGATCACAGTGCTGGCCAGGCCACTCAGCTCCTGCCCTCTGCAGAAGCCAGTTTCTCTCCGTGCCCCCTGCATTCCCAGGGTACCCCTCCCACTTTTTATTTCTGTTTTGCTTCACTTTTTTCCTGTCTTTAGCTCTTCCACTAAATATACCAGCTGTATCAATTTTCTCCGTGGAATAAGCTGGCCTGGGTTCCATTGTTCCATATGGAGCCTAGCTGATTAAAAGGCATCTACTCCAAAGCGGTTTCCTAGGAAGTAGGGAGAGTCGATTTATGGAGTCTTCTGAGTCAGGCTTATACGTCTCCCACATTTTCTTAGGGGTCATCTTATACCAAATCAAATATATAAAGAAGGCACCCTTTTAAAAGTTGACAGTGTAGGCGCAGGTTACGTTCTTGATGTTTGGACAAGGTCTTAGATCCATATACTCTCTTTCGTAAGAACAAACCACAAACTTGATGCTAAGATTTACTGTCTCATGAAATAAAAATGTGGGAATGTGATTCACTCATGAGCAAGCACTAGAGAAGAAATGAAAGAAGAATATTGTAAACAAATCAATGCCTTTGACAAGAGAGATGCTACAAGATTCTAATTAGTTGTGTTGAAAATATTTCTTCCTTATATTCGAGTTAGACCCATCATTCCATTATTTTCTATGACGTGTTAGAAAATGAAAACCTGTAATTAAGGGAAGTTGATAGTTGACATTTTAACATTATTTTTATTGTTGCATACTGTTTGTGTAATACATATAAATCAGGAATAAAACATTAAATGTAACATTTTCTTATGTTACAGGGGCTTGTATGTTATTTGTTCTTCATTGAAGTGCTGCTATTTCTAGCATATAAATTCATGTGCAGTTTAGTAAGTCTAGCTTCATTCTCACTTTTAATTCTCCAGTTATTTTTGTCTTTCATTTTAACATCTGCTGTCACATAGGCAATAAAAGGACAAAACTAGAGAATCTGAACATTAGGTCTAAATACTGAAGTGCCTAGAAATTTAGTTCATACTTCTCATTATTTCTTAAATTCTTTGGCTCTTCTGTATCTCTCTCAGTTCTTACTTATAGCTCTTTTCCCCACACCGATCACTCAGATGGGGTCCCCTTGGTCTCCCCCTACATTATGGCCACCTGAAAACCTCAGTGGCTAATTGCATAGAATTTCGGTAATATTTAATATTAATCTCAAAGATAAATTCACAGCCTCTCTCTGCGATAGAAAAATGACACTTAAGAAGGCAAAGTGACTTACTAATTTATACAGAAAATTAAGAGGAGAGCCGAGGTTAGAATTCTACTGTTCTGTGTCTTTTTACCATTCAGAAAAAAAACACTTAAAATCCTGACACCCTCCTCCACACGCACCTGCCACCACCAGCTTGAAGATATGTCACATTTAGGAATCGATACCTAATGTTTAGTTTAGAAGGCATTCGAAATGGATTTTGTGTTTGGAAGAATAGTACAAATATGGGTCGATCCATCCCTTGGTTACAAACCAGTGCAAACCGTTAGTACAGTTACCTCATCTGGGAAATTGTTTGATCTCTTTTGTCGTTATATCTCCAGGACCCAGCACATTGCATTGTGCAGTAGATACTTAATACATATTTATTGAATAAATAAAATAATTTTTTGTATCAGCTCGAGTTTCTCACTCTGAGTACAGAATGTGAGCAGAAGGTCTGTTGGGGAATGTTCTTGGGAGAAACATCTGGAAGGGCGAGAGGAAGGCAAGATCGCGGGGGAGAGCGCTGACCTGACCTACGTTTGCACCTGAGGCCTCAGCCAGTCCTATAGGGAGCTCTGGAGTTGGGACGGTCCCAAATTAAGGCAAGGGGTCAGACCATTTATCCTTGCTGGTTCTCAGCGTGGACTACCATCTTGGAGGAAACGTAATCTTGGGTGAGGCTACCAAAGGCACTTTCCGTGGAGAGGCAGCTGTGAGCTGTCAGCAGCGAATGTTTTCAGTGTCGGGGAGTGTGAGTGTGAGAGGGAATCTGGGTGCAGCACCACAGCACACATTCTTTTTTTTTTTTCTATTGAACTCTATCTTTTAATTGAAGTATAGTTAATTTACAATGTTGTGTGTGTTTCAAGTGTAAAGCAAAGTGATTCAGTTATACATATGTATACATATGTGTGTGTATATACTTTTTCAGATTCTTTTCCATTAAAGGTTATTGCAAGATATTGAGTAGAGTTCCCTGTACTATACAGTAGGTCCTTGTTGTTTATCTGTTTTATATATAGTAGTGTGTATCTGTTAATCCCAAACTCCTCATTTATCTCCCTCCTTCCATCGTCCCACTATCCCCTTTGGTAACCGTAAGTTTGTTTTCTATTTCTGTGAGTCTGTTTCGCACAGTATACATTCCTATTCAACTTTGTTTCTTCCATACTTAGGAAGTTTTTAACTAGAGAAAACACAAAAACACAATACACCCATGATATGTTCTCTTAGTCCTAAATTACTGCCCTTATTCACTGAAAAGAGCTAATGCTTCCAAAGCAGAAATGATTCTCCTTCACTAGAACACATGGGGATTGGAACAAAGGACTATGGAATAGTGAGGTATTCCGTACATACATTCCAGAACATACAGCTGCAGGGATGAGAAGTACAGAATGCTTATCCAGGTTGACTCACTGACTTGTCAGCAACTTCACTTGCAATCCCCCATTTATTCGTATGTGAAGATTTTTCTTAATGGCTGCATAAAGGCAGTGAAGGCGATTGGTGTTGAATGCAGTGCGTACCGTGTCCACAGTATACACATTATTGCCTCATGCACAGTCAATCCCCATTCTTGAAAAGCACCCCAGTAGAGCCCTTGCTCCAGATTGGAGCTTCTGCTGCTATGCCTTTAGCAGGTGACTCTGACCTTTTAACCATGTAGATTCAAGTAAGGATGTAATATAATCAGGTTTCCAAGTGGTGTGCCCAGATCATCTCTAATTATTTTTTTATATATATATATATATAACATATATATTGATATATATATATAGACAGTTAAAAAAAACTTCTTGTGAGTGCTCAATTCAAGTATTAAAAAGCAATATATTTCATTTATTAATAAAATAATAATAAATAATAACAGAGAAAAGACGTATAGAAAAGCTGTCATTCATTGAACACCAGCTAGATATTGGGAATTATTGTGGTCATTTAAAATATTCACTCATTTAATACTCTACCTACGAGGTAGGTGTTATTATTATTACGTAGGTGTTATTATTATTTATGTTTTTTACGTGAGAAACCTGGGATAAATTACCCATGTAGAATTAGTTTGCTCGTAAGTGGAGTGGTTGGGAGAAGGGAAAAAATGCTGCTTTCTAATTTCCTTATAATGCCCTGATCTAATACTGATCAACACTTCGTTATCCTAAGCATTTGGGGATAGATACCTTTCAGGATTCTTGACTTTCAAGAAAGCACTACAGTGTATATATCATATAAAACTCTAATAACCCCCCAACTACGTCTGGGGCAATACCCTTTAATCACATGCATTATTATGTCTACAATGGAAGGCAGACATACATTATATTGGATAAATAAAGGCAATAAATGGCCTCAGAGCAAAACATGTCCAGTCAATTCATGATGATATGAATTCTGATATCAGAGTGTTTTGGATTTTATAATTTTGAGTAGGAAATTTTGGTCCAAACCTATATGGAGTTTCAAAATCTATAATGTGTGAAAACTGTCTGGGGAAAGATGAGACTGATTTCCGCCAGAGTCTGCAGGCAGTAACAGTAGATATTCATTGTCCTGAGCCAGGGTTTAGATTGTTCTTCATGTGGGCACCATAGGCATTTTGGCCCAATGTGTCTTTGTTGGTGGGGTCTGTCCTGTGCATCATAAGATATTTAGTGGCATCTCTTGCCTCCACCCACCAGATGTCAGTTGCACACCTGTCTTGTAACAAATGAAAATATCTCCAGACACTGCCCAGTCTACCCTGGGGAGGCAAAAACTGCCCCCGGTTGCAAATTAAATGTAAAAACATGTTTAATTTTAAAATTCCTGCTATTCCTTTTTTTGAAAATGTTTTCCTGTTACTTGAAATTTTTGTGTTCCTTTTCTGATATGAAAGCAATTGTACCCTCAAATTGGGATGTTTCATTTTATTTTTATGAATGAAGAAATACATGCTTTGTGTTGCATATGATGTTTAGAAATTTGTATTCCATGGGCATTTAAATAGAGTTAAGGTGTCAATGTGACTGACAACAAATGAATTAAATGGAGTGAGAAAAACTCGAAGGCTAGCTTCATATGGGAATGCAAACCATGTTTCCTACATAATGCATTGTGTGATTCATTAGCTCATTTAATGTTGAATATTTGTAATAATCTCATATTTGGGTTGGTATTATCTCATTTTGCACGTGAAAGAGTCACGTCTGAGGGAATTTAAATAGGTTGTTCAGTATTGCACACTAAGTTTTTTTAAAAGCTCCGTGTTTTAAGTTGGGGAATCATCGACAACAGATGCCCTTATCATAATTAGGTGTACAGCTCAGCCATTTTTACACACAGGTATTGACTTTTATAATCACCACTCAGGCCAAATATGGGGCAATTCCACCCCCCAGGAAAGCTCCCTCACACCCACACCCACTCAGTACAACCTCCCCGTGGGTGTCGTGGGGCATCACTCTTACTCCTGTTACAGTAGATTAGTTCTTTCTGTTCTTGGGCTATGTATGAGTAAAAGCCCGTGGTCTGCACTCTGTATCTTACTTAGTTTACTCAGTAGTATACCTACGAGATACATCCATGCTGTTCTGTGCTTTAGTATTTTACTCTGCTATTCCATTGTATGACTGTCCCATGATTTGCTGTTCTACCATTGGTCATTGTTTGGATTATTTCCAGTTTGGGGCCATGACAAATAAAGCTAGTATGAGCATTCTCGTCCTTTGTACATCTTGCATTTTCATGGATGTGATCATTTGTCATGTATCACATAGCCAGGAGTGAAATTGCTGGTCTGTAGGTTATGCTAATGTTTAGCGTTTTAGTAGACATTACTCACAATTTTCCAAATGCTTCTAACTACTCATCTCACATCAGAAATGTCTGAAGGTTCCCATTGTTCTGCAGCCTTGGTACTGCCAGTCTTCTAAATTTCAGCAATTGTGGTAGGATTAATGGGTATCTCATTGTTATTTTTAATTTCCATTTGTCTTATGAATAATGGTGTTTAACCATGTTTCATATGTGAATGGATATTTTGATATTCTCCCTTGTAAAGCATTTTACCCAATCTTAATTAGTTTCTCTCTTTTTATAATTGATTTGAAATAGTTCTATATTTTGATGGATGTGAGTCTACTAAATAAATATGTTACAAATATATTATCCCATCTGGGGCCTGACTTTTTACTCACTATATGACATTTGTATGGGTGAAAGTTTTTATTTTTGAAGTAAAAGTATCCAATTTTTATTTTATGCAAAGTGCTTTTTGAATTCTGTTTAATAAATCTACCTTAATCACGAAGTGATTCTCTTTGGTTTTCTTCTAGAAGCTCTAAAACTCTATCTCTCACTTTTACATACATGCTCCATCTCAAGTTAAATTTTGTTAATTTTCTAAATAATTATGCAAGTGATTCAGTGCCATTAATTGAGAAGACCATGCTTTCTGAATGGATATGAAGTTATGCCTTTCTGAAATCATGTTATCTTATGTGAGTGAATCTCTTTCTGGACCCTCGATTCTGTCCCCTAGTCTATTTGTCAATGGCAGACTCTCTCCCGCTCTGGGGCTTTCCAGAAAGCTGTACTGTCTTATCATCTGGTAGAAGATTTGGTAGAGTAAGACCTGTAGCTTCCAACTTAAGGCTACCTGTAGCTCTACTTGGGTCTTCGTGATTCTGTATGAACTTTACAGTAAGAAAGTTAATGTACTCAAATCCTCGTGATTTGAATGACATTGCACTGAATCTGACAGTAAGTTTGGAAGGATTGATATATATCGAGTTTTCTGGTCTGTGAAAACGACATCACTCTATTGATTTAGGTGTTCTTAAATCTCTCTCAAGTACATTTTGCAAATTACAGTGTAGGAGCTTTGCGCATGCTTTAGTTGATTTTTTTCTAGATGTTTGATCTTTTTTCTTCCAGTTTTATTGTATGTCCATCATTGGACATACAGCACTGTATAAGTTTAAGATGTACAGCATAATGATTTGACTTACATACATCATGAAATGATTATCACAAGTCAGGTGAACATCCAGTGTCTCATATAGATACAAAATAAAAGAAATAGAGAAATAAATTTTTTTTCTTCTGATGAGAACTCTTAGAATTTACTTTCTTAACGACTTTCATATATAACATAGAGAAATGCTGATTATGTTTGTCATATTATACATTATGTCCCTAGTACTTGTTTATCTTATAACTGGAATTTTGGACCTTTTGACTGTCTTCATCCAATCCCCCTTCCCCTATCCCCCCACTTCTGGTAACTGTAAATCTGATCTATTTATCTATGAGTTTGTTTGATTGATTGTTTTTGAAGTATAATTGACCTACAGAAACTATGTTAGTTCCTGTTACACAATATAGTGTTTTGATATTTCTATACATTTCAAAATTATCACCAAGATAAGTCTGGTTACCATCTGTCACCATACAAACATATTATGTTGGGTTGGCCAAAAGTTTCCATTGTTTTTTCCCCTAAGATTGCTCAAGTAGCACTTAGTTGTCTTTAACTTAATTCAAAAAATTTTTGTTAGATTGTATGTGACAGCTGTCACATCAGTGTGCACTTAAAAGAAGACTTATCAAAATTGGTGAATTTTTGTGTAGCCATTTTAATATTGAAGATGGAAGAAAAAAGCGACATTTTTATGCTTTATTACTTCAAGAAAGGTAAGAACACAACTGAAATGCAAAAAAAGATTTGTGCAGTGTACGGAGAAGGTGCTATGACTGATCGAACATGTCAAAAGTGGTTTGCGAAGTTTTGTGCTGGAGATTTCTTGCTAGATATGATGATGGTCCACAGTCGGGTAGACCAGTTGACGTTGATAGCGATCAAATGGAGACATTCCTTGAGAACAATGAGCATTATACCACGCGGGAGATAGCCGACTTACTCAGAGTGTCAAGCCTTGAAAGTCATTTGCACCAGCTTGGTTATGTGAATCGCTTTGATGTTTGGGTTCCACATAAGTTAAGCAAAAAAATCCTTTTTGACCATGGTTTCTGCATGCGATTCTCTACTTAATGTAATGAAAATGTTCCATTTGTGAAACAAACTGTGACGGGTGATGAAAAGTGGATGCTGTGCAATAACGTGGAACGGAAGAGATTGTGAGGCAAGTGAAATGAACCACCACCAACCACACCAAAGGCCGGTCTTCATCCAAAGAAGGTGATGTTGTATATATGGTGGGATTGGAAGGCAGTCCTCTATTATAAGCTCCTTCCTGAAAACCAGAGGATTAATTCCAGCAAGTACTGCTCCCAGTTAGACCAACTGAAAGCAGCACTCGATGAAAAGCATCCGGAATTAGTCAACAGAAAATGCATAATCTTCCATCAGGATAACGCAAGACCCCATGTTTCTTTGATGACCAGGCAAAGACTGTTACGGCTTGGCTGGGAAGTTCTGATTCATCCGCCTTATTCACCAGACATTGCATCTTCAGATTTTCATTTATTTAGGTCTTTACAAAATTCTCTTAATGGAAAAAAATTCAATTCGCTGGCAGACTGTAAAAGGCACCTTGGAAGTGTTCTTTGCTCAAAAAGATAAGAAGTTTTGGGAAGATGGAATTATGAAGTTGCCTGAAAAATGGCAGAAGGTAATGGAACAAAAGGGTGAATACATTGTTCAATAAAGTTCTTGGTGAAAATGAAAAAATGTGTCTTTTATTTTTACTTAAAAAACCAAAGGCACTTTTTGGCCAACCCAGTATATTGATGACTGTATTACCCACACCGTACATTTGATACCCATGACTCATTCATTTTGCAACTGGAAGTTCATACCTCTTAATCTCCCCTCCCCTCTGGAAACCATCTGTTTATTCTCTGTGTCTGTGAGTCTGTTTCTGTTTTGTTATGTTTATTCATTTGCCTTCTCTTTTAGATTCCACATATAAGTGAAATTTTACAGTATTTATCTTTCTCTCTCTGACTTTTTTCAGTTAGCATAATGCCCCCTATGTCCATCCATGTTGTTGCAAATGGCAAGATTCTTTTTCTTTTGTAATGACTAATATTCTGTTGTTCTCACTCAAGAGCATTTTGCGGTTTATGGTGTGTGAGTCTTACAAACAATTTAGTTGATTTATTTCTAGATATTTGATTTTTTAAATACTATCATAAATTATATTTTGTTTTGCCTTCCTCTGTCTTGCTAGCATATAGAAATAAAGTTGATTATTTTTCTGCTGACTTTGTTTCCAGGAACCACATTAAGTACATGTGCATTATTACATTAGCTAGGGGCTCCTGTACAATGTTGGACTGAAACGGTGATAGTACTCATCCATGTTTATACTCAACTATAAGGGAAAAGCTTTCAAAACTTTATCATTAGATATTATGTTACCTATAGCTTTTATAGCATGTTCTTTATTAGATGAGAATGTCCCCTTCTATTCCTGATTTGCTACAAATTTAACTAAGAATTTTTTTAATTTATGAAATGTTTTTTATATCTATTAAAGTGATCATTATGTCCTTTATTCTATTTATGTGATGAATTAATTATATTCATTATTTTCAAATATATTAAATCATCTCTATATTTTTGGAATGAATCTTATTACTTTTTTTCATTATTATATATGTAATTGGATTACATTTGCTAACATTTTGCTTAGTATTCTTGTATCCATGTTCATGAGAGATATTGGTTGTTTATTTCCCTTAATTGGAATGTCTTATGAGATTTTGATACAAAGCTTCTGCTGGTCTTGTAAAATATGTTTGAAAATCTTCCCTCTGCTTACTGTCCTCCGCAGTTTTCATGCAAAATTGGTATTATTTCTCTCATATATTTTTGAGACTTCACTTCAAAAACCTTTGAGACTGCAGTTTTCTTTATCAAAAGGTTACTGATTAAGGATTCAGTTTCCTTAAAGATATAGGTCATTCATGTTTTATATTTCTTCTTGTGTCAGTTTTTATGTTTATTTTTCAAAGGATCTGAAAATTTCATCAAAATATTCACATTTATTGTCATAAAGTTCTTTATAATAATCCCATTACCATTCAGCTGTCCATAGGGTCTGTAGTAGAGATCTTTCTTTCAGTCTTGCTATTTGTAATGATTGTTTGCTTTTAATATTTTTTGGATTACTTATGCTAGTGGTTTATTAAGTTTATTAATATTTTCAAAGAATAAATTTCTGTCTGTATTGGATTTTGCTTCTATTCTATGTCTGTTTTCTATTTTCTTTTTTCTTCCTTTATTTGTATTAATTTTATCCATCTAATTTCTGTGTATTTAATTTGCTGTTATTTTTCTAGCTCCTTAGCTGAAAGCCAAGATTCTTTATTTTAAGCATTTGTAAATTTTCTTTACCATTATATGCAATTTAAGCTATACATTATCTTCTGAGCCACTGCTTGACTGTTTGTCATATACTCATTATTACTTAGTTGACTTGCAATCATCTGTTGATTTTCTAGTTACCTTAATATTCTTGATTTTAATTTAATTCTACAGAAGTTTAAAAAATCACTGAATTATTTAAATAATTAAAATATATGGGCCTTGGCTTTGTTGTCAGATACCCAGTCTATTTTGGTAAATATTTTATTTACACATTAAAAGAATTTATATGCTGCAGTTGTAGGATGTAGCCCTTATATATATGTCAATTAATTCAAGTTACTCTTTATGTTTAAATCTTTTATAGTATGAATAATTTTTGTCTGCTCTTCTATCAGTGACTGGAGATGTGTGTTAAAAATTCCAAATATAATACTAGGATTGTCTATTTCTTTAATTTCTTTCAGTTTTCTATATACTGTAGTTACATTATTAGGGGTCCATACTTATAACTGAGCTATACCTATATATATATATATATATATATATATATATATATATATATATATAAAAATAAATAAATTTTACACATATATATATTTAATTTGAGCCACTTAACATTATTTTCATTATCTACCTTAATGCTTTTTGTATTAAATATTTTTTCTGTCTAATACTATTATAGCCACATCAGATATCTCTTTCTGGTTAGAGATTGCATGATATACCATTACATACCTTTACTTTAAATTTTTCTATCTTTATGTTTAAAAGTATATCTTATAAATATTATATAATTGGATTTTATTAATCTAGTCTGACAATCTTTTTAATAGCTTTACTGAAGTATATTGCTATACATTAAACTACACATATTTAAGCTAAGCAGCTGTTAAGTTTTACTATAATTATAGTAACGGAAAACAGATTAGTAACACTCTTTATTGACTTACATCTCCTTTTGTCTTCTTATGTTTGATTATTCAAATATTGTATTACTATAATTTTTATTATTATAAACTCCTTTTGTCCAGTGGTTGTGGTTACTCCACACAATAGAATAAACCCCACTCCTCAGGTTCGATTTGGATATGGAGACCAATGATGTCACACATGGGACAAGATATTTATTATTTACATGTTAAGTCTTTCTTGTGAGAACACATTGAGCTTCTAAACTGGTCTGAAATGGCTTGAGAGAGCAGGGAAAAGGGACTGGCTTGGACTTTTATAGTGGTTCAAGGGTGGGGCTGGAAAGAGGGTTTCCACATGGGGGCTGGGTTTGCACAATTTGATATCCTGCAGCGCCAAAGGAAGAGGAAAACCAGGGTTTTCTTATTAGCTTGCTGAGATATGGGCAGGTGGGGAGGAGCAGAAAGAGGGGTGGTGAGGCTTGAAAGTCATTACCAACCCAACAGGAAAAATGGAGTTGTACTGTTTATTACACCAGTATTATTTTTTTGGTTTAACAAACTTTCACGGTATTAGAATAGTTTTATTTGATGTGCTACACTCTAATCTTTTCCCTAATAACACAAGAATCTCTCAAAAGTGATTCTGGGTGTTCAGAGCATGACACTTATGCCCAGGATATGATCTTTCTTGGACCTTAAGTGAAAACCTGTGGTCTCCACTATGGGGAATCCACTCTGCCCAAGTCTAAACACTGATATCTCCCATTCGCTGCACAGCTGCTGAAATCTCTACTCAGCTCTCACTGTCCATGTCTAGCTTAAGGGTCAGCCAGAAAGCTAAGAGGAAACTTTTCACATATTCTAGGGGCTCCTTCTTTGTGTCTTTCTTCTCTCCCTTGGAAATTGCCCTAATGTGGAAATTGCAATGAATAATGATGTTCGTTTTTGCACCCCGAGCCGGATCCTGTCTGATCAGTTTTATAAAGCCAGTTGTTTCATGTAAGTTGTCAAGTTTTTAAAGTTGTTTACTGTGAGAAAGTAAGTTCATTGCAGCTGGACTCTGAAGATTGGATTTTAGATTAAAGTGTAGTTGAGTCCTGATACAATATGGTACCACAAAGATTCAAAGTTAAGTTCTCAACATTATTTTCAATACATCCACAGTCTAAATTCAGTTTCAAAAATCAGGGGAGTGAAATGGTAGAGGTAAAACAAAAGCTTATCTTCCTAAGGGAAAAGCTATAGAAGTAGTAATTTTTCAGTGATATCCCATTTTATCCCTACTAGGGATATTCCTGGGTTTCTCTTTACGAGTACATCCTGTATATCTTTTGCCAGTCAGATGTGTTCACTGACACAGGTAGACTAAATCCTGACAATGACTAAATCCTAACAGTGACTGTGAGAAGAATATTCTATTATTATTCCCATTTTGCAGATGAGGAAACTAAGCCTCAATTTATCTAAGGTCTCAGATAAGCAGTAAGCAGGGCTAAATGTGCAGTCAAGGTGCCAATTTCCAGACTCAGGTGCTTTCCATTTTATTACATCACTTCTTACCTCCCTCCTGAATAACTATTGTTTTAAGATTCTTCTCATATTGTTGGCAAAAAAAAAAAAAAACTTCTTGAAAATTTAGGCTCATATTCCAAATCCACTGATATTTAAAAGATAATTTGTAAGTAAGTGAAATAAATGAGAGTGCTGTTTTAATTTCATGATCCCCGTTTTCCTAATTTATGTGCATGCAAGTGTTTAGTCATTATCACTATGATGTTCAAGGCTGACTTAGTTTTTAAATTTGGGCTGTGTGGTTTTCCGAGTTAAAAAAAAAATCATTTGTCTAAATCAATATAATGTTAGCATTTGGTTTGAACCAGATTTAGCCTGTGGTTCTCCCTAATATGTTTCCTTTTTTTTTTTAATGTTTTCTAGTTAAAGTAGATAATATTATAATGAAACTATTTAGAGGGAGGAATAGAAGATTAATTTGGAGTGGATATAATGTTTTATTTTTTAACATGGTAGATTACCGTTAAGACCCTTCATTTAGGCTAAATGCACATCTTAACTCCGCCTGTCTTTCTCTCTCATCTTTCATTTCTGTGCTCTAAGAATCGAAATCAATGTGAAGAATAGGATGACTGGGAGCTAAAGAAATTCATATTCTAGAAATTCAGTAAGGTCTTCCTTCCCTGTGCTTCTCAGGGTGAATTTTAATGAATTTTTTTTGTCACTAACAGAAGGATAGTTGAATTGTCACTGAGACACACATTTCTCAAAGATATTTTATGTTAAATTGGTATATGAATTAACACCAGCCTTGGATTAATATACTGCCCCTTTCTTGGACACCTGGAGAGTGAATCTCAGTTCTTTTAAAGATAAGTGAATCATGGGTAAAGTTAGTTACAGATTTTTTATTCATTTAACTCTGGTACAGCATGAAGTGTTGAACAGAATATAAATAAATGGAAAGTTCTGGGATTATTTCCAACTAAAATCTTTGGCAATGGTGGTCGGTTACCATGAGTACCCAGTATCTTCTGTTCCCAGGAAACCTAATTCTACCACAGGCTAATATATCTATCTATATCTATCTATCTATATCTATATCTATATTTATATCTATATTTATATCTATATCTATATATATGTCTCTATTTTTGAAATTGTAGTTACTCACAAATTTCCAAAGAGATGGGGAGATTAGACAAATACACACTGAGAAACACAATGATGGTACTGTGCTCGTGAATGTGACGCATCTGAGGTTATTTTTCCCACAGCTTCACATGGGCAGTGGTACCAAACTACCATGCCTGCTCTATTAATCCCACTTTTGAATCACACTGCATGGAATCCAGGGCTGAATGAGCCTTGGCTGTAGGAGGAAAGCAGTAAATAATCTGGCCCCTCAAACGTTTCACACAGGAGCTACCCTGGAAGTCTCCTTACAAATCAGCACACCAGCAAGTCACGTCAGAAGCCTGGCAGCCATGAATGACAGAGAAAGCCCTTGCTTGGGAATGTCTTTCAGAAATTCGTGCGCTGGCCTTCTACAGAATGTCATTTATGTCAGTCAACAGGGGAGAGAATTTATTTGGGAAGCAAGACAGATGGCAGCAGCCAAAACAATGGCCAACAGTTGTGTGCTATGGTATCTAAGCAGGCATTCTAAATCTTGGCACTGGATGTAGTTGGCAACAAGTGCTACTTGGCCTACTGCTACCAAAGTCTGATACTCCTGAGCTAATGGCTGTTTCTTCAAATTGTGAGTAAATTAAGGCTAAACAGACAGTGAAATTTGGCTGGAATTATTTTTCCAATCCAGTATCGGAATCTACCACTAAATTGAAATGCTGGCTCTCTGGGTATCTTTTTCACATATATTGCCATCCACAGGATTTCTTTATTCATCTGGTTTCAGTTCCTAACATGGAAAAAGCTTGGAAGCTGTCAGTCACATCGTTACAACAGGAAAACACCAAGCAAACTGAAAGTAGATGACCATTCCTGAGCATATCAGACAACTATGGTTGCAGGTAAAGCACCATTCTGGAGGCACAGGGGACCCCGAAGCATCAGGGCTGATGTTTGCTCACCTGGAGCAGGAGCTTCAGGAGCCAGGAGCTGGTAGGAAGGCACAAAGAGTACATTTGACGAACTGCTGGAGGCTGAGTGTGGAAAGAACCCCTAGGACTGTGCTCTCTGGAGGTGGCCCTACTCTTGAAGGTTTTACCTCTGGGAACTGTACTGGGTTTCGCAATGAAGAACCAAGAGGAATCTCCAACTGACCTTGGAAGGAGGAGAGAAAGGGTTATAATTGTGAAACACACCAAGTGTGTTCTCTATAACAAAGACTTAATCTCTGGAGAAAGAGATTTAATGGAGCCTTCTCCCAGCTGGAGGGAGGGCACTGTTTCTAATCCACCCCTCTCTAGCCTTCCTTATTCACTGTAGAGGCTGAGGGAAAAGCCAGGACAGTGGAGAAACACTTGCAAAGGTCACAGCTCGGAGGCACAGACCCATTAAAAGACTAAATTTAGTCATAAGATTATAGAACCCTTCCCCTCCACCCATTTCACCAACCTCCAACAGGGACCCAGTATAAGACAGTGGGTTAGAGTTGAAAGAGCTGTAAAACACAGATTCTCCAAGAAAGAGGGGATGCAAATGTCAACATTGTGGATGAAAACTAGGACACTGGAGGAAGTTGGTGTCTCTGATATCTACAGCTACAGCAAATATTGAACAAATACCAGAATAGCATAAAACCTTGTGCTATAGGCCTGTTCACCTTAGCTCCTATTGCCTGATACATCATGTCCAGGTTTCCACCGTGAATTACAAGGCATACTGAAATAAAAGAAAAGATAAAAATATTTGAAGAGGCAAAGCAACATCAGAAGCAGACACAGACTGCATGCATGTTGAGACTGTAAGACCAGATATTTAAAATAACCATGATTAATATGTTAAGGGCTTTAATGGAAAAACATGTAGACTACATCAAAGAACCAATGGATTTAGCTAAGAAATGAACACCCTAAGAGAGAATCAAAAGGAAATGCTAGAAATCAAATGCACTGTAATGTAAGTGAAGAAAGCCTTTGCTGGGCTCATCAGTAGACCAGGCACAGCCAAGGTAAGAATCAGTGAGCTTGGGGATAAGTCAATAGAAACTTCTCACACTTAACACACAGGGAGAATAAAGAATCCAAAAAATAAAAGATCAGAACATCCAAGAACAGTAGTACAATTTCAAAGGAGAACATATACATAATTAGAATACCAGAAGGGGAAGTAGGAGAGAGTGGAGTAGAGAAAAATATATATGAAGTAATCATGACAGAAATTTTACAAATTAATGGCAGACACAAAACCACCGATTCGGGAAGCTCAACGAATACCAGTCCAGAAACGTAAAAGAAATTTACTCCTAAGCATATATTCAGTGCATGTATCTTTGTCACTCTTTGTCAAAAGACAAAGGAAAAAATGTAAAGAAGCCAGACTTAACAGGTGTTTTTTTTTTTTTAAGGACCAAAAATAAAAATAATAGCAAACTCTCATCATAACCATACAAGGAAGAAAAGGGTAAACTAAAACATTGAAAATGTTGAAGAAAACAACAACAAAAACAAATGAGAATTCTATATCAAGTGAAATGAATCTTTGAAAAAGAAGGAAATACGAAGAGTTTCGTAGACAAACAAAACCAACCTGCAGGAAAGAAATGTTAGTTCTTTAGGGGGAAGGAAAATTACATAGATCAGAGTCTCAGATCTATAGAAAGAAAGGAAGAGCATCAGAAAGGAAAGCGAAGGTAAAATAGAAAGTATTATTTTTCTTAATATTTTTCACTTAAAACATTTTTAAAATTGTAAAAGTTATCATCTTAATCATTTTTAAGTGCACAGTTCAGGACTGATTGAGTATATTCACATTGTTGTGCAACCAATCTCCAGAGCTCTATTCATTTTGCAAAGCTGAAACTCTATATTCATTAGAAAGCACCTCCCATTCCCTCTCCTGCCAGCCACTGGTACCCACCATTCTACACTCCGTCTCTATGAGTGTGACAACTCTAGGTACCTTGTATAAATAAAATCATACAGTATTGGTTTTTCTGTGACTGGCTATTTCAATTAGTATAATATCCTCAAAGTTCATCCATATCATAGTGTGTATCAAAATTTCCTTCCTTTTTAAGGCTGAATAATATTCTGATGTTTGTGTGTGCATGTGTGTGTATGTGTGTGTGTTTGCCACATTTTGGTTATCCATTCATCTGTGGATGGACACTTGGGTTAAGCGGCTTCCTTTTGGATATTATAGATAATGCTGCTATGGACACAGAGCATTCTGGAACTAATAAGTGAGTACAGTAGGATCACAAGATACATAAAATAATATACAATAGTCAATTAGTTTCCTAAATATCATTGATAAACTGTTTGAATTTGAAATTAATAAAACATGATTTACAATAGCATCAAGAAGTGGAAATTGTCCTTGAATGGGATAATGGTTAAACAAACTGTGGTATATCCATACAATGGAATATTATTCAGTGATAAAAAGAAATGAGCTATCTGGTAACAGACATCATGAAACCTTAAATGCATATTACCAAGTGAAAGAAGTACTACAACTGGAATTATTTGAGTATAATAATAATCATTGGATAATAACCTCAAGTATAAAATAAATATCTTTGCATCTGTACTGTTATAAATTAAGGATCAAAGAATTAAACTACATGCTGAAAAAGGGACAACTCTCCCATGCAGAAGAATTCCAGATAATTTATGTATATTTTTTGCCCTAAAGGAGGTGGAACATAACTCCTCGTTCCATAAATTTCACTTGTTTATAGTAATTTTCTTTCAAAAGATGGAGTTTGGAAAGTGGGGGGAAAAAGCATGACTTTTAAGTGGAGAAGCCTAACAAACATTCCTTCAGTCAGGTGATCAAGTTAAACATCAGCTGTGATGAGTCATGTTGATGCTGTGTACCCTTGATGTGATGTGGTGAAAAGGGCAAAATATTAACAATTGAAGAAACTTCAAAAAGAGTATACAGGCAAGTAAAGGAGAGATTATTCTATGAGGCTGGTTAGACATAGAGAATGCCAAATACTTACTGTATGTAGGTTCATATTTTATGAAACTATTCTAGACTATTTCTATTCATCTTTTAAAACTATGATATGCAGAAATTTTCTAATTCATAAATATCCATCAGGGAAATAAACTGTTGTAGCTATGTCCTATAATTATATATAATTTTATATTTATCATGTAAAGATATATGTGTGATGTCCACATTTTGAGCAATTACAGTATTATTTTTAACTTATTTACTAAGACACCCATCACTACCGTTGTGTAGTCAGTAGCCCCTTATTACTCACTTTGTATTAAATACTTTCCCTTCATTTTTGTTTATTTTCAGGAATTCTACCAGATGATATGTATAAGCATTTAATTTACTAAAAGCTAGTATCAATTTGGGTGCTGTCACACTAACATGAAATTTTCAAATAGTACTTAGTTGTTGAAAGTAAATGAAGTATCTTCTATTATGAGAGATGCAAGGACTTATAATCATACACGTATGGACTCATCAGTGGTTTTCATCACAAAACATCATGAGTCTTATTCATTTCCTTTGCTCACAGTGTTCATCTGCTTGGAAAATATTTATTCTTCCAATTCAGTTTCATATATTTTGTCCATCCATCAAGGGTTTTTTCAATTTAATTTTTTTCATGTGAAGGATACCCTAACTACTTCAAGCTATGGGAATAGCTTGTTTCCTTTAACTCTTGCTGCACTGTCTTGGTCATTTATGTGGAGCTCAAGCTATGGTACCATATTCGATAATTTATATTTTTTACAAATATTTTTAAAACTCTATTTTTAAAATCTCACTCTCCTTAGAGAGTATCCTTGGATTTTTGCTGATTTTAAAATATATGCAAAGACACGTATGTTAATTTAATGTAAACTTCATCTGAGAAGCACTTGAACTATTCACATAGATTCAAATAATATTACAGCTAAACAGTTTTTTGTATGGTTAACAACAACAAAACCCCACAAAACTCTACTCAAGAAGTAGCACTAATATGAATTTAAGTCAAGTAGATCATCTCATCACATGATTAAGCTCAAGAGGCAGCACTTCTGCCGTGTATATGTTTGTGTGCTGTTGTTTTGCTGACATCGAACTTAGATGGTAAATCATCTTTGTCTTGGTGGTTGGGAGCTCTAAGCATGGGATTTGAATCCAGGTGACAGAATTTTAAACTCAGCACTCCATTTGTTTAACTCTGTGGCTTTGGACAAGTGACTTAAAATTCTTTCCATCTTGGTTTTTAATTTACAAAATAGAGATAATAATAGCATATATTTTGTAAAGTCATGTTAATAATTATATAAGTCAACATATATAATGCTCAGGACAGTACTTCACATACACACAAGGATTCATTTTCATTATTGATGCCTTATTAGATTTTAACATTTTGGGCACAACTGTGTATTTCAGAAATTGTTCCTCCAAAAGTAATTGTGGGATATCAAACCATCTAATTCACATAGTTTTTAAACTACCAAAATATTATGACTACTCTGGTTGGATCCTTCACTTTGAAATCCTTTATTATGATCAGGAAAACTTAATTTGGTACAAGTATCAGACAGAGATGATGCATTTGAAGACTGCATGGAACAGTGGGTGTGAGTTCTAGTGAATTGAAAACAGAGACTCAGGACTTCTAGAGTTCAAGGAAACTTTAAAATAGATAGACTGGCTTCTTTTTCCCTCATTGAATGTTGATACGTTGACTTCTGGCTATTTGAACGAAATTGTTTGCTGACCTGGTACTCTGCTGGCAACCAGGGATAAAAGACCTTTTGCCTCTTCCCTCTAATTTCTGTATTGTGTTACTTTAAAATCATGTGGAGAGCTTCAGAATTCCAAAATGGGTCTAAAATGGAATTTTGTCCATTTACATAAGCTTTTATTTAGAAAATGTAATTTTTCACATAATCAAACCAAATTATTTTCTTTGTGACATAGAGATTTTTAGGGGAGAAAATCATGAGTTTGCATGATTTAGTAGGCTTTGCCATAGTTAGTAGCAAGAAAGATAGAGATTTCTTACTCAAAGGTGAGGAATTTGTATGTAGGCAGGATACCACCACTGCAGGTCTTACCATGCAGTTTCATACCAATACATCAGTCTATAAGCTATTGGAGGAAAGAGATAATTTTTATATCTCTCACATTACCTGGCAGTGTCCTTCTTTAAGTAGGTGGGAAATAAGTTCTTACTTGGTGAATGAATCCATGCATAGTCAAACAGTAGTTTTTGAATGAAACTGTGGTCTTTTCTTTCAGTAATCTTGGAGAAACATTGCTAAATTGACGTCTTCACCTCCCCCGCCACCCAGGGACTCAATTGAAACCACAAGTATTTTCCTTCTATTGAAAATGTCATTTATGATATTAATTTAAAATTATGATATTAACTTTTAAATATGTAACTTAAATTTAGGACATTTTCATCTCATCCATGTTGTGATTATTTTTGCCTCCAAATTCTGTTTATATACTGCATTTGGAGGTTGAAGCCCTATATTCACTCAGTACAGAACACCTTTTAAAAATGTTTACTGAAACCCTGCTTTCTTTGGAGAATACTGAATTCTGTTCTGAAGACTGGTGCTACAAAGTAGTTTGTCATGAACTTTATTCAGGGCTATTAAAAGAGTTCAAATGAATTAAATTTATTTAAATATGTTTTGAGTTACCTTTAAATAAGAAAATGTATTTAAAAATGTATAGTTCAGAAGAGAATTCATTTAACTTATAATTGTTCATGATTCAATAAATGCATTCTTCCCAAAACCCAGTCCCCAACCTGCTCCGACGTTGTCACCCAACTGGACTTTGTGTTTCTCATTTTTTGCGATATTTAAACAATATATTGTTTTGTCTAGTTCACTTTGTAATTGTATAAACAGTATACTCTGTATAGACCCTTGTAATATTTTCATTCAACATTCTATATTTGATATTCAGTATTTCTCAGGCAACTATACTATTCATTTGTGAATGATGCAAGTGACTGATACATTTTTCTGTTGAACATGGACTAATACAGCTCTGACACATTTACAAGTGAATAGGATATTTCAGTAAAACTTTTTGTAAACCTCTTCTAATTGGAGAATTGACTGTTCATTTACCTAATGGTGCCTTTTGAAGAACAGAGGCTTTCATTTTCATGTAATTGGATTGTGGTTAGAATGGGGTGATTCTTAAGAAATTTTTTACTTCTCTAAGTTCAGAAAAAAAAATCCTATATTTTCATTTAAAACCTTAAAATGTTTGCTTTTATATTTGTCTTTGTTAATATACCTAAGTCAATTTTAAGCTATGGCCTAATGTAAGAATCCAGTTTAATTTGTTTTCCATGATAATAACCAGTTGTTCCAGGATCATTGTTAAATAATCAGTTATTTTTATGCTATGCTACTACTTTCATTTTCTCGTATAACTGTGGATCTGTTCCTGCAATGTCTCCTCTCTTCCATCATCTTTGATATTTTACAAATTCATCAAATTATGTCTACAAGTGAATTTGCTTTCCTTTTTGCCTGATATAGCCATTGCCTTTCCTGTATCTTTGTATTCATGCCTTAAGTTATAAACAATGTTCAGTTTTTAACATTTTAAATAACACTTCTCCTTCATTTACGCTATTAACTCTTTGTGCACCTTACTCAGCCATATAGTAATCCTAATTTTATCACCTGTGTCTCTCAAATTTCATGGTTTCTTTCTTCATTTTTCTTTATGCCAATTTCTAGGTAATTTTTTCCAGATCCACCTTTGAGTTTGCTATTTCTCTTCAGCTGTATCTAATTTATTTAACTTATCCTTTGAGTTTTAAATATAAAAATAGTACACTTTTATCATATAAATATTCGTTTCTTTTCCTATCTTTGTGGTCACTTAAGAGACCCCTGTTGCTTGCTCATTATTTTTAGTTATTTTTTATTTCTTTAATCATTGTCTTCATTTTTATTTTATGACGGTAACTAGTATCTTATATTTTAAGATCATATCTTCAGAGTTTAAAGTATTTGTTGTCTCTGATTCTCATGCTTACTTTTTCATCGTGTGTTGGTAATTTTGGATTGTGAAATCATGGTTGTTTGGTTTTTATCTTCAGGAATCCTGTTGTCCTGGTACCTTTCAAAAGTCAGGTCTTAACTCAGTAATTTCAAATTCAGTTCTGCAAACTTGTTATGGGCTCTGAATATCAACTAAGGTCAGTGAAAGCACTGGTTCTGGTTCTTGCCCCCAGTCATCCCCGTGTTTGTTCATGGTTCCCCACTCTTTTTTACTTAGTGCTCATGGTTGTCTTATTCTTTTACTTAATGATTATAGATCCCTATAATTTTCAATTGTGTTTGTTTTTCGGTCTTGGAGACTGTATTAGTTTCCTGTGGCTGCCATAATAAATTACGATAAACTGAAAGGCTTTAGACAGCAGAAATTTATTCTTTGACCAAAGTCCACAATCATAGAGCCAACAGGGCTGCAATCTCTCCGAAGACCCTTGGGGAAAATTCTTCCGTGACTCTTCCACTTTCTGGTGGCTTTCTTTCTTCTTTGTGACTACCCAACCTTTGCCTCTGTCTTTACGTGGCTTTCTCTTCTCTTTCAAGAACACTTGTCATTGGATTTAAGGTCCACCTGGGTGGTCCAGAATGATCTCATCTCAAGTTCCCTAACTTAATTACATCTGCAAAGACCCTGTTGCCAGATAAGGTCACATTCACAGTTTTCAAAAGTTGGGATGTGGACGTATCTTTTGAGAGGGCTACCATTCAACCTATTACAGAGGTTTCCCTTGTTTTCTGTGAAATATGTTCTATCCTGGATCTGGTTTTAAATTTTAAGATTGTCCTTCAGATTATATTGATTACATAGATCCCTTTTCCTACATTACTTTCAAGAATACCAGTTTTAGAGTCTATATAATCTCATAGTCCTAACTTTCTGAATTTGGATAAGACTAGAAAGATAGATAGATACAGGCAGATAAAGACATGTATGTTCCTATATGGTACCTTATTCAATCAATAACATTTACCATTTGTTGAATGCTTAGCTTAAAGATACTATAACTGGGCTTCCCTGGTGGCGCAGTGGTTGAGACTCTGCCTGCCGAAGCAGGGGACACGGGTCCGTGCCCCGGTCCGGGAAGATCCCACATGCCGCGGAGCGGCTAGGCCCGTGAGCCATGGCCGCTGAGCCTGCACGTCCAGAACCTGTGCTCCACAACGGGAGAGGCCACAACAGTGAGAGGCCCGCGTACAAAAAAGGTACTATAACTACCAGACTGAGAATGTAATGGTGAATTTTGAATAAATCAAAGTCTTATCTCTAAATTACCTTATATGATAGTGTGCCTTAAATGCTATTATTATTGTTAATATCATCATTATCATCATTATCAGATAACATTGAGTACTGAGCTCTTCACCAGAGTTTACTCCCTTCAGCAAGCATGTCAGATTGGCACGTTTGTTTTAATTTATTTGTTTTATTTATTTATTTTTGACTGCTTTGGATCTTCGTTGCAGGGTGTGGGCTTCTCAGTGCAGTGGCTTCTCATGTTGCAGAGCATGGGCCGTAAGCACGCGGGATTCAATAGTTGTGGCATGCAGGCTCAGTAGTTGTGGCACATGGGCTCAGTAGTTGTGGCTCGTGGGCTCCAGAGCACAGGCTCAGTAGTTGTGGGTGCATGGGCTTAGTTGCTCTGTGGCATGTGGGATCTTCCCGGACCAGGGCCTGAACCCGTGTCCCCTGCATTGGCAGGTGAATTCTTAACCACTGCGCCATCAGGGAAGCCCTGGCACTGTTATTATCAAGGGGCCAATATAAAAAAAAGTTATTTAAACATGATACTTCATAATGGCTTTGTTTTTTAACATCTTTAGATTGATAGCCAAGAGATTTAAATTTGATCTTAACTCTGCCATAGGCAAACTAGGTAGTTTTAAGCATATCCTTTAACTTTGCTGGGCCTAATATTTTACTTGCATAAAGTTGGAGATATAAGCTCCGTGGTGAGGCAGGGCCTTTCCAGGTTTGAAATTTCAGGACAGTTTATAAAGCAAACACTCAAGATGTTAGGACATTTGGCGATTCGATTAAATCCAGATACTGTATAGTATGGAAATCATGCTCTCTATTCCACTTGGATGCAGGTGTGTGTTTATATTTAAATCTGTCCGTTATCTAATCTGGTTATTCTTAATTCATAGCTGCTGAATGCTAAAATTTCAAGTCTGAGAAAAGAATGTCTCAAATGTGGCAGAGGGTACAGATGACACAGATGGAATTTCATTACAATAAGCTTATTGGGACCCCCAAATATCTTCAGTGATGTTTAATGAAATTTAAAGAGAGCCACTTTTCCAGTGAACTTCTGGGTTCACTCCATTCAGGAGAAAAACAAAACAGAGGGTCAAAAGTTAGAAGGCAGGGTTGCACAGTGGTCCCTGTCACCCTAGTACCTTCAGAGACCTCAGTCCTATCATGTCTATGCCGTCCAGGAATGGGATCTCCAAATGCTGGAGACTCTTAATCTAATTAATTTAATTTAATTTAGCTCACCTAATGCTCTCCCATCCCTTAGAATATTGTTTATAAATATGCCACAGAGTTGTCATCTTGACATTGTGATGTGACAACTTACTGGCAGTTAACACACCACCCAATACTTTACAAGTTGAACAATCTCTAGGTAATCATTTGGCCCCATAAAACCATCAAATGTGAGGCAAATCTAGGACTGAAATCATGTAACAGTGCTTAGCTATACTGTAATTGTCTTTGTCAGTTTGGGCTGCTGTAGCAAATGCCATAGACTGTGTGGCTTAAACAATAAGCATTTATGTTTCACAATTCTGAAGTCTGGCACTCTGAGATCACGGTGTCAGCATGATCAGGTTCTGGTAAGAGCTCTATTCCTGGTTTTTTTTGCATGGTGGAGAGAAAGAGATAAAAAATAAAAAAAGCAAGCAAGCTCTCTCCTGTCTCTCCTCATAAGGGCACTAATCCCATTGTGAGGCTCCACCCTCCTGACCTAGTCACCTCCCCAAAGCCCCAAGTCCAAATACCATCACACTGGGGATTAAGGATTTAACATATGAATCTGGGGAAGGGGGAACTCTAACTACGGTTAAACTGTTTTATTTTAAACCAAAATACAAATGTTCAAATTACTATATAGGACCCTAGTTTGATAAACACTGTCTGATAGAAAGACATGTAAATATAATTTCTACCTTAGGTCACTAAATGTAATTTGAAAAGCAAAATGTTTTATGAAGAATATTTTCATTGCATTTTTTTTTTTTTTCTTGTAGTAGTCATTGCAGCTTTTCAGCAAAGTCCAGTTCTCTCTTCTGTCTGGGACATGGAAGACTGAAATTCCTAGACCTCTTGTGTTTCCTGAACCCATGACAATAGTTCTGGTTTGTCTCATGTCAAATATGTTTTATTTGTAGGAAATAAACCCTCCAAACGCTCTATTATTTCTCTGTTGGCCTCCTGGGGGCTGTCTTGCATTACTCATTTATCCGAAATTAACTGAGTGCCAACCACTCATTCAGGCATTTAATTAAATTTTATATATGTGTATATTTATATATTTGCGCACACACACACACACACACACACACACACACACACACACACCATTCCTGCTAGGACTGTGCTAACGTTATTTTGTAAAATCTCTGATTTCTGTCCTTAAGGAGTTATGTTCTAGGAACATCAAACGAGTGTAAGCCTCTAGACAAGGATCCTGATGAATTACAAAGGGTGCAATGATAGGCAATAGCATCGTGACCTTAGTTGGTAATACTACTGTATTGTATACTTGATATGTGCTAAGAAAGTATAATTTGCATCCTTGCAAAAATTTTAAAAAAGGTAAATATGTCAAGTGCTGGATGTGTTAATTAACCTAATGGAGGAGATCCTTTCACAATTTACACATGTATCAAAGCATCATATTTAGACTTTAAATATAATGCCATTTTATTTGTCAATTATACCTCAAAAGAGCTTAAAAAATGAAACAATGTTAAGAATTTACAGGTTTAGGGACTTCCCTGGCGGTCTAGTGGTTAAGACTCCGTGCTTCCACCGCAGGGGTCATGGATTTGATCCCAGGTAGGGGAACTAAGATCCCACATACCACATGGTGTAGCCAAAAAAAAAAAAAAAAAAAAAAAATTAACAATATATTTAAAAAAAAGAATGTACAGATTTATATTAGAAGAAAAAATAGGACATTTAATTAACATTTAATGGTGGAAGTATATACATTCCTTAGATACAACCTAATATAGTTTCAAAAAGCTATTTTTGTGTTATTAATAAAATTAGCTTCCTATATGAAAAATTATATATAATAATCATAACCTGGCTACATTTAATGGTCATACTCCCTGATCTAGATTTCACATTTCCAGTTTGAAACTGTTTCCTGTTGTCTAATTTGAGATAGTCTATTGTTTTTAACAAAAACATTTATTTTTTGTAAGTATAGGCAGAATGAAAAGGGAATCCATCCCTTCAAATTCACCTCTGAATGAAATACTTGGTAATTGTAATATTAAGAAATATTTTTATCCTATTGTTCTGGCTAGGACTTCCAGTAATATGTTAAGTAAACATGGTGGGAGTGGGCATCCTTGTCTTGTTCCTGATCTTAGAGGAAAAAGCTTTCAAATTTTCTCTATAGAATATATGATATTAGTGGTGGGCTTGTAATACATGGCCTTTGCTATATTGAGGTATGCTCCTTACATACTCAGTTTGCTGGGAGATTTTATCATGAAAGGATGTTGATTTCTGTCAAATGCTTTATCTGTGTCTATTGAGAGAAGCATATGATTTTTGCCTTTCATTTTTTTAATGTGGTTTATCACATTTCTTGATCTGTGTATGTTGAACCATCCTTGCATCCCAGGAATTAATCCCACCTGATCACGATGCATGATCCTTGTAATGTACTGTTGCATTTGGTTGGCTGTATTTTGTTGAGGATTTTTGCTTCTGTGTGCATCATGGGTGTTGGCCAGTAATTTTCTTTTTTGTAGCATCCTTGTCGGGTTTTGGTATCAGGATAATACTGGCCTCATAAAATTAGTTTGGGGGTATTTGCTTCTATTTTGTTTTTAGGAAGAGTTTAGAAAGACTGGTATTAGTTCTTTTTTAAATGTTTAGTGGAATTCACCAATGAAGCCATCTGGTCCTGGATGTTTTTTTGTTGGGAGGTTTTTGATTACTGATTCAATCTCCTTATTAGTAATTGGTCTGTTCTGTTTCTTTATGATTCAGTCTTGGTAGGTTGTATGTTTCTAGGAATTTATCCATTTCTTCTAGGTTATCTAATTTGTTGACATAACATTTTTCATGCTCTTTTCTTATGATCCTTAGTATTTCTTTATCAGTCGTAATGCCTCTGTTACATTCCTGATTTTGTTTATTAGAATCTTCTCTATTTTAATCTTGGTTCATTTAGCTAACAAATGTTTGTCAATTTTATCTTTTTAAAAAATTCTTAGTTTCATTGAGCTTTTCCATTATTTTAATTTTATTTATTTATTATCATTATTATTATTTGGTTTGTATCTCTTGATCTCACTAACCTATTTCACTCATCCTCCCCTACCTTCTTTCCCTCTGGAAACTACCAGTTCGTTCTCTGTATCTATGACTCTTTTTCTGTTTTTTTTATGGTTGGTTTTGCTTTTGTTTGTTTTGTTTTGTTTCTTAAGAGTCCACATATAAGTGAAATCATACAGTGTACGTCTGATTTATCTCACTTAGCATCATACCCTCTATGTCCGTCTGTGTTGTTGCAGATGGCAAGATTCCATTCTGCTTTATGGCAGAGTAACATTCCATTGTATATATTTGCACACTTCTTTATGCATTCATCTATTGATGGGCACTGAGGTTGCTTCCATATCTTGGCTATGGTAAATAATGCTGCAGTGAACATAGGGGTGCATATATCTTTTCAAATTGGTGTTTTTGTTTTCTTTGGAAAAATATCCAGAAGTGAAATTGCTGAATCACGTCGTAGTCCATTTATTTAAACATTTTTCTGAGCAGCTTCCATACTGCTTTCCACAGTGGCTGCACCAATTTACATTGCCACCAACAGTGCACGAGGGTTCCCCTTTCTCCACATCCTTGCCGAAACTTGCTATTTGTCTGTTTGATAATAGCCATTCTAACAGATGGGAGGTAGTATCTCACTGTGGTTTTAATTTGCATTTCCCTGACGATTAGTGATGTTGAGTGCTTTTTCATGTGTCTGTTGGCCATGTGTATGTTTTCTTTGGAAAAATCTCTATTAGGTCATCTGCTCATTTTTTAAATTGGGTTGCTTGTTTTTTGGTGTTGAGTAGTGTGAGTTCTTTGTATATTTTGGTTATTAACCCCTTATCAGATATATTGCTTGAAAATATCTTCTCCCGTTCAGTAGGCAGCCTTTTCATTTTGTTGATGGTTTCCTTTGCTGTGCAAAAGCATTTTAGTTTGATGTAGTCCAGTTTATTTTTTGCTTTTGTTTCCCTTGCCTGAGGAAACACATCCAAAAGAATATTGCTAAGACCAATGTAAAAGGGCATACTGCCTATGTTTTCTTTTAGGAGTTTTATGGTTTCAGGTCTTAATTTAAGTCTTTAATCCATTCTGAGTTTAGTTTTGTATGTAGTGTGAGAAAGTGGTCCAGTTAGATTCTTTTGTATGTAGCTGTACTGTTTTCCCTATTCTTTTTAGTCTCGTTTCATTTATTTATGTTTGATCCTTGTAATTTCCTCCCTCTAACAACTTTTGGTTCATTTTTTCTTCCTTTTCTAGTTCCTTGGGGTATAAAGTTAGGTTGTTTATTTATCTTTAATTTTTCTTAATGTATCAATAGGTATTTATAGCTATAAACTTGTCTCAAAACTGCTTTTGCAGCATCCCGTACATTTTAGTATGTTGTGTTCCCCTTTTGATTTGTTTCCCTCCCTCCTCGGAATGCCTGAAGAAGGCAGTTTTGAATTAGACCAGACTTCCTTGTTTGTTGAATAGAAAGACCCATACTAACTCATGTCACATATGCAGTTGGTGTTTTTCTGTCACTCGGAAACCAAATTGTGTCCTGCCTTGATAAAGTGGACTCAGCGGGTTGCCCTTGGTGTCTGTGGGGGAGGTAGAGGCCAAGCAGAATGTCACTGGCTGTGACTTCTTGTTTTCATTTGATGTTGGGTAAAAGCTACGATTTCTTGGAATATGTGGCAATGCTTTATAGAGAAGTAGAATCCCAGGTCATTAAGGGAGAGGGGATAAGAAAATCAGGATATTTTCTGCTTTTATGAACAACCTCCATGTCTTAGCACAGAGGAAGTTTATTTTGCACATGCACTGGAGTTTAGCTGGGGGAAGGGATCTACTCCACTCAGTCATTCAGGAGCTCAGGATCCTTGTCTCTGTGACCCCACTTTCCTTTGTGGTCATTGAGTAGTCCTTCTTTAGCTGGTATTGGGGTGGCCAAAAAGTTTGTTCGGTTAGTAAATACGTTGTTCAGTAAAGTTCTTGGTGAAAATGAAAACTGTGTCTTTTATTTTTACTTAAAATGGAATGCACTTTTTGGCCAACCTAATAGATGGGAAAGTGAAAGCATGTAGGATTACCAAAGAGGTTTTAGGAGCCAGGACTGTAAGGAGCTTATGTAAAATCTATCCACATTCCATACATAAAGTCTATGGATCTGACTCATTTACATGGCCTCGCTTGTGTGCAATAGAGGCTGACTCTGCAGAGGAGAGAGGAAATGGAATATGAGAGCAGTTCGTTCTGTATTACAATTAACAAAAGGAATTAACTACTAAATACTTTTCTTCATGATATATGTATATATATATTTTTTATAAATTTATTTTATTTATTTATTTACTTATTTTTTGTCTGCGTTGGGTCTTCGTTGCTGCGCACAGGCTTTCTCTAGTTGCAGCGAGTGGGGGCTACTCTTCATTACTGTGCACGGGCTTCTCATTGCAGTGTCTTCTCTTGTTGCGGAGCACGGGCTCTAGGCGTGTGGGCTTCAGTAGTTGTGGCTCCTGGGCTCTAGAGCGCAGGCTCAGTAGTTGTGGTGCACGGGCTTAGTTGCTCCGCGGCATGTGGGATCTTCCCAGACCAGGGCTCAAACCTGTGTCCCCTGCATTGGCAGGCGGATTCTTAACCACTGGGCACCAGGGAAGTGCCTATATATATATATTTTTTTTAACATCTTTATTGGAGTATAATTGCTCCTATATTTTTTAATTCTTAAAAAGAGTTTAATATAAATCAGTAGAGCAGAATAGATAACTCAGCAATAGGTGTGAACAAATATGCCCAGCTGATTTTTGACCAAAGGGTTAAAACAATTCAATTGAAGAATAGCCTTTTCAGAATACAGTGCTGGAGCAATTACATATTCATGGGCCAAAAAACAAAACAAAAAACAAACCTGGACCTGAACTTCACACTTTACACAAATACTAACCTAAAATGGATCACAGACTTAAATTAATACTGTAAGACTCTTAGGGAGAAAGGAAAAAAGAATCTTTAAGATCTAGGGCTAGGCAAAGAGTTCTTGGACTTGACACCGCATAAACAATCCATAAAAGAAAAAAGAAACAGGAAGTTGGACTTCCTCATAATTTAAAACTTTTGCTTTGCAAAAGACCCTGTCAAGAGGATGAAAAGACAAGCTACAGACTGGGAGAAAATATTTGCGAACCGTATATCCAGCAATGCACCAGTCTGTAGAATATATAAATATCTCTCAAAACTCAATAGTTAAAAAAAAAATTAATCCAATTAGAAACTGGGCAAAATACATAGAGACATTTCAGTGAAGAGGATATAAAAATTGTAGATAAGCCCAGAGAATGATATTCAATAACATTAGCCATTTGGGCAATGCAAAGCACAACTTCAGTGAGATATCACCACACACTTATCAGAATGGCTAAAATAAAGAATAACAATAACATTTAAATGCTGACCAAGAGGCAGAGAAACCAAAGCACACATGCATTCCTGGTGGGAATGTAACATCATGCAGCCGCTCTGGGAGCTAGTTTGACAGATTCTTAAAAAGCTGAATATGCAGTTACCACATTATCCAGCCATTACATTCATGGGCGTGTCTCCCAGAGAAATGAAAACTTATGTTCATACGAAAAAGAAACAAGAAAATTCGTGAATGTTTACAGCAGCTTTCTGAATAGACCTAACTGGAAACAACCCAGATGTCCTTCTACAGGTGGATGATTAAACAGGCTGTGGTCCAACCATCCCATGAAACGTTACTTGGCAACAGCTTGTATGAATCTCCAGAAATTATGTTGAGTGAAAAAGTCAGTATCAGGTTGTTATGTGATGGATAAACCCACTTACATAGGTCTAGAAATGAAGGAATTGCAGAAATGGAGAGCAGATTAATGGTTCCTGGGGGTGAGGGGGAAGTGGGAGGGAATTGAGTGTGGCTTTAAAAGGGCAACATGGAGGACCCTTGTGGTGATGGAAATGTCTGCACCCTGAGGGCATCAATGTCAATATCCTAATTATGATATTGTGCTATAGTTGTACAAGATATTACCGTTGGATACAGAGTAAATGGCATCTCTTTTTATTATTTTTAACAGCTGCATGTGAGTCTACAATTAGCTCATATAAAAAGTTTAATTTAATAAAAGCTTACTTTGCTTTGCTAGACAAACTTTTAACATGTTTTAACATGAGGACTTTTTTAGAGTGCTCATATTTTAGCATAACTCACGGTTAAGTCAATACTTGATTAAGATTATTTGCCAAACATTTAGATTTTTCCACTGTGTTTATTATCTTTTTAGTTTTAAACTAAACAGGGATTAAGTTTCCGTCTTTACAGTTATGTTTCTGAAGCACTGTTGTATGTGCTTTTCACCTGAATGTTATACACAATTTAAAATTTCTGCTAAAATCACATGTTTCTTAAATAAAACCTAAGAAATGTCTTCTTTAATTTCACACTTTAATATTTGAGTAATATTGAAAACAAATGGACATATATGTACTTATTCTTTAAATCCCAATGGAAAATATATTTTTGAAATGCATTCAAAAATAATAAAATGGGGGGGGCAATCATGGCACGTTGATCTCCCTTTTCCAAGTAAGTAGCTTCTCTACTAAGAGAAAAATATTGATATGAAAAGATTAGTTTCTTATTCTCCTAATATTATAATGGAATGTTTGCTCCATTAATTGTATAATTTCATAAAATGGAATCCTGAAAGCTCAGACCCTATTGGAGTGATGTTACATTATCTGCATTCACAGGACAATAGATTTATAATTTTATACCCATTTTCACACAAAAATGTTATATTCCGTCCTGTGCAGTTCTGCAAATAAACACATTTTTTGTCACTTCAACATGGTCACAGTTGTTTGTCGTTATCAGTTAAAATTCAAATAATGTGAGAGCAAATTACTTTTCAAATCATAAAAGTTTATGCTCTTGAACATATTTAGTTATACTTCCTCTGAAATCAACAACTTATGAATCTTGTGATTGAAGTTGGATTGATGTTTGGTTTTATTGTTCACAGAGTTAATTGGCCTGCATTTAGCTTCTTTGTTTTCTTTTACTAAAATTGCATCTGGTTTATCTCTCTTACCTATATCAGTTTTTCTCTGAAATAAGGGCAGGGAAAGAAATTTCTGTCCATTTTAGGGAAACCACCCACATACAGTGGTATTTACATTCTGAGGCATCTCCATAAAAAAAACAAAACGGAAGAAGTGAGTCTTTGGTTGAAGAAAAGAGATCTTTAGTAAAGATTGATGGTCATCAAATACATAAGATTTGTCTTAAGAGAGTTTTATTGCTAAAGACATCAAAATCTTAGTCTCAGGACATGATTGTGACTCTTTAGTCTGCAAAGCAAAACTGAGTCTTCCCATGTTCCATTGGCAGGAAGCGGCCTGGACCCCCTGCTTGGACCCCAGGAGAGCTTCTTCTCTGTCATCTACTGCAGATGTGGCCAAGGATGAACATGGAAAAGTAAGGCCTCTCCCGAGGGCAGACCCTGGTCCCCTGAAGGTAAGCATCTGGTGTAACCAGAGAATATTCTCCACCCCAGCAGTGTCTCCCTGTGGTATTTTAGAACCGCCAGGGACTGGTGATGTTTGTGAGTCCTACATCTCTCCCCGTTCCAAAAGGGAGATGTTTATTGTGGTGATCTCGTGACTGTTCTGTTACTATGGGTTGTATGAGCGCAAGGGAGGTTTCTTTTCATTTTGGCTCGGCGTCTCTCTACCAAGAGCGGCACCCGTAGAATATCATATGAGAGCAGAGCACTGGTTCAGATCCCAGACTGTGGCCTTGACACACTAGCCTGATGGGAGCGATGATGACCCTTGGGGACGTGATGAGTGTATCTTTCATAAAGGAACTGTTCACACACTGCTTTTTACTACTGTTGCCCACAAAAAAACCATTCCTCTTTCTTCTGGGTAGATGATAGAATTGCACCTCTCAACCTTCTGGGAAATTAAGTGAAATAATGTCATATTTTGGCCAGTGAAATATGAACAAAAGTACCTGAGTCTTTTCTGGGCAGATACTCTAAAAGGCAGTGCACAATTAACCTTAATAAGCGGATGCACTGAATGAGATGGGTCCCCTGTCACCATGAGCCCTGATGACAGGGAAGAAGAGAAGGTTCCCATCACCCTACATTAGCAGTGCAGGGTGAGTGAAGGTCGGGAAGACCTCACCTGTCATGATGAATAAACTCGGCTTACATGTAAATTGCAGGCAGAGAAGATGTGATGCAGTCGTTATCATCATAGATGGAAATACAGTTATAGCAAATCCGAGAGACAGAGGTTTCTATTTTGAGGAGTTGGTTCCTGTGATTGGAGGGGCTTGCCCGTCCACATTCTGCAGCACCAGCCAGCGGGCTGGGGGCAGAGGGAGAGGTGGATGTCAAAGCCCAAGTCTGGAGACAGAATTTCTTCTTCCTCTGGAGGAGCTCAGTCTGTTTCTTTGAAGGTCTTTTGCTCTTAAGGCTCACCCACAGTTTAAAGGGTAATGTGTACTCTCAAGGTCTACCGATTTAAATGTTAATCACGCCTAACAAAATACCTTCACAGCAGCATCTCCACCGGTGTCTGACCAAGTATCTGGGCACCACAGTCTAACCAAGTTGACACATACATCGATCGTCACAGGGGCAGAACAAATATGTTAACAAACAAAAAACACCTTGTTGTTTGTAAATGCATTTTCTCTCCTGGTCTAAAAAGATACAATCTTTTCCTTGCTGACCTTTTTGTTTAATGAAGGGTGATTTTCACTGGAATCTACTATAAATATGAGATTCACTTGGTATATCATTGTGGAAAGTAGTCATAAACCATCTGAAATGTTACCAGGTAGGATTTGGGTTATGATTTTCTTAGTTTGAATCCAGGAAGTATTTGGGCTTTTCATTTTCTTAGTATGATATCCTGAATTTTTTTATTTTAAAAATAATTTTCAGAAAAACTTATCCTACTGGTGAAAGCAAATAAATATCCTTATAACTATAATCAAGTTAATCATCACTAAATCAATATAACATTTGAAATCCAAGTGATAGATGCAGGTAATGACATCTATCTATATACATGTATGTATATGTGTACATATATACATATAATTCTGTTCTGGATTGTGGCTATTTCTTAGCCTAGGTGTATCGATTTTGAGATAATAACGCAAGCTGTACACCTGTAATTTTTATTCTGTACTTCAATACTAAAAAAGTCTAGTTTATAGGACTGATTATTGTGAAAACAACAGTCTCTCACCAAGTCACTTTTCACCCAGTTCCAACTTCGCTTATTGTCTCATTTCCTTGTTTTAGGTAGACTGTCTTGAACGCTTGTGAGCATCCTTACTAGATGTCTTTTCTCTTGTCTCTTTAACTCTCTCAGTCTGTAAGGGTTGAGTCGTTCCACTCACCTTGTCCTTTTCTGCCTTTGCTCTCTGTAACGTTACATTTTCTCATGTGACTGCACATCTCTGGTTGTTGTGCTATGCATCGTCAAGGTGGAAGGATGCTGTGGGTTTCCAGGCACAGACATAGGTTCACATCGTCTCTATGGACTGTGCAGGCATGTATATACCTTAAGTACTTACGTTGGGACGTCCACTGCAAGAATATAGTAACAAGTGATAGGCGTCCGCAAAAGAGGAGATGGAATAAGACAGTAGGAGAGTGGGAATGCTTCTTGAGATCTTGGAGTGAGGGAGCCTGGCTTGAGTGCAGAATCTGCTGTTTACTTGGGGTGGAAACTATGCTGTGCTTAACCTCTCAGTGGCCCTGTTTCTAAACCAGGCTAAGATAATACAGGCCAACTCTCTCGGGCTGCTGTCACTAAGTTCCAGAGACTGGAAGGCTTATAAACAACAGAAATCATTGCTCACAGTTCTGGGGACTGGGGCGTCCAGGATCAAGGTGCTGGCACATCTGTATCTGATGAGAACCCACTTCCTTTTCATAAACATTGTCTTCTCTCTATGTCCTCACCTGGCAGAAGAGACACGGAAGTACTGTGGGGTGCCTTTTGTAAGGGCACTAATCCCATTCACCATAGCCCTACCCCTCATGATCTATTCACCTCCCAAAGGCCTCACCTCCTAATAGCAGTGTGTTAAGGATTAGGTTTCAACGTATAAATTTTGGGGAAACACAAATATTCAGTCTGTGGCACTAACATTTTTGTCCTCTGTCAAGTTTTGTACTAACTTTTTTCATTAGTCCTTATTTATTTATTATTGTAAGAATATTAGGTAAGTTCTATTATTACATAGATTGGGGAACTTGTAATTAGAGAGATTAAAAAAATTTCTCCTGAGGACACGAAGAAGAGGGGTGAGAATTTCAGTTTCGATCTATGTGGCCCAAGAGTCTGTTGTTAACCACTAAGCTACACTGCCTCCGTTCATGAGGCTCTGTTATAATGGCATCAGTTCTTGTGTCTCCAGTACTCAAGAATCCAGTTCTGCTGAGGAGCTAAAACTTGCCCTGACTTCAGTCCTTGAGCATTTCTCCCAAACTTTCTAATTACGCACCCCTATGACCATTCCTAATCTTGGTACTTTTATATCAAAAACAAGGTCCCATTTTTCCTGAGTATTGTGAATACATGGGTATATCACAGGTAGATGCCACTGGGGACCTGGCCCCGTCTTCAAAATACTGATTCTTTAATTTACTCCATGAAAACTCCACACCTGGTCTGTGAGGGTTTTCTTAGTGTGATGTGGATATAAGGAATTTTGTATGAGAGTGAAATTGGTGTGACATATTAAATCCTGTACCTTTCATAGTCATCAGTTTTTGGATAAGTAAAATAAAACCTGACACATACAGAGATTTGAAAAGGAATGTTATGGATAACAGATGTTCTTAATGTCTCTGAAAATTTTGCAATGAAAGAATCCTGGAAGACCATTAGGTATATGTTTCTATAGATAGAGGAACTTTTCAATATGGAGTAATAAATGGTAATATACCAAGTTAGCCAGTATGACATGGATGATTAAGTATTCAATTGGGTAAAAATGTACCCAAAACACATTTGGGGTTGTATTAAACGGTTATGGACAATTTTGAATTATCTTTCCCTGAGGATCAGTGGTAAAAGAGGTCCATTATATTGTGTGTGTGAGTGCGGAGGTGGAGAGATTGTTCAAAGAGCATGGTATGGACAGATAATCTATGAAATTAGAAAAACATTAAAGGGCCTTTTAAATTAAGTAACAATCTTCAATAATACATTTTGAAAGAAATAGAAAGGAGCTAAAAGCTCAGGTATTAGCACAGCAGAAAATCGTAACAAAAGACCTAGAAGTCCCATTGAATGATTGATTAGCCATTCATCTCTTGTTCTTTGTATTTCATATATTTTATTTTCACGCTGTATTCTTTGTTCCACCTTACTGTTGTTGTACAAGGTATCAGGAACAGGTAAACAGTAGCCGATGGTGGTGGTCATGTGTCTGATAGCTCCTCCTCTTCTCTTATGCAAATTCTTAATGCAAGTACTTGTTTAGTGCACGTGGTCAATAGTATCTAAATCACATCTGGTGTTCGTGATGGAAGGAATTCTGGTCAGTAGTAGTCACAGCATTTCAGAGTTGACACTCTAGAAAATGAATGGATTTGTGCTCAGAAAACTTAGTCACAATAGCCACATATCCTCCAAAAATATCACCTGCTGACCCCGTCTTCATTACCAGTTATCTTCCGGTGGAAGGAGACTTGATGGTGGGCCAGTTGGGGAAGGGTGGTCCTGCACATATTCTTAAAGCAGCAAAGTACATTTGAGAAGAGCAGCCACCTCTAAGATTATGCAGGTTAATAACAGGAGCACTTCCAGAATATGTATTTCCATAAGATTAAATACTTTTTTGACAAAGAATACAAAGTTATGAACAGAAAAGTGAATATTTACAATAAAACATATTAAAATGATAATAAGATATTAAGAGAGTAATAAGAGAGTATCACAGACAGCTTCAAGATGATAGATACAGCAACATAGATGAAGTGGAAAAGTTTCCTTAAGGACACAAACTATCAAGGCTCACACAAGACAGATAAGCTGAGCCACTCTACAACTATTAGAGAAAGGGAATTTATTGCTGAAAATCTTCCCCTGAAATATCTGTATATCCAGACGTCTTCACTGGTTAATTCTATAAAATATTTAATGAAGAAATAATATCAATGCTATACGAAAATCTTCCAGAAAACTGAAAAAGAAGGGAAAATTCACAGTTCATTCTATGATGCCAGAATTACTCTGATATAAAAACCAAAGATATTACAAGAAAAATACAGAACAATATGTCTCATAAAATAGATGCAAAAAGTTTTAACACACTTCCAACAAATCTAATACAACATTATATATGTATACTATTATATATATATTATAATATAGTTTATATTATAATACAATATATATATGGTGCTAGCATTAAGATAAACATATACATCATTGAACAAAATAGTGATTCCAGGTTAACACCTATGTGTGTACGGTCAATTGACTTTTAATAAAAGTGCAATAGCAATTCAGTGGAAAAGAAGATAGTTTTTTTAAGAATCAGAGGCAAAAACAAGCAAGCCAACAAACTTTACTCTGTATCTCGTCCCGTATACAAATATTAATTCAAAATATGGCATAACTAATCTATGAAACCTCTAGAAGAAAAATATAGGAAAAACAACCTTTATGACTATAGGTTAGGCAAAGATCTTATAGGTACAATACCAAAAGAATTATCTATAAAAGAATAAGTTGATAAATTGGAGTTTATCAAAATGAAAACATCTCTTCTTAATAAGACTCTGCTTGGAAATGGAAAGACAGGTCAAGGACTTGGAGAAAATATTTGCAAATCAGACAGCTGATAAAGGACTTTGTATCCAGAATATGCAAATAATGATCTAAACTCAGTAATAAGAAAATAGCCCTATATATAAATGGGAAAAAATTGGAACAGAAACTTCACCAAAGAGGATATCCAGATAGCAATTTAGTACTTGAAAGATACTCAACTTATTAGTCATTTTAGGTAAATGCAAATGGAGCCACAATGAGAAATCACTAACCAACTGTTGGAATAACTAAAGAAGAAAGAAAAGAAAAAGACTGTCCAGACCAAGTCTTGGCAAGGATGTGTAGGAACTAGAACTCTCTCATAATGATGGTGGGAATATAACATGATGACAATGATTTTTGGAAAACGGATCAGCAAATTCTTAAAAAGCTAAATACACACCTACCAAACATTCATTCATTCCACTCCTTGGCATTTGCCCAAGGGCTATGAATGCATATGTCCATATAAAGACTTAGACGTGAATGTGCATTTCACCTTTGTTTGTGTTACCCAAATGCTGGAAATAATCTACATGTTCATCAGGGGGTGAATGTTTAAACAAACTATGGCCAATTCACACAGTGGGGTATTTACCAAAAAAAAAAAGGAAAAAAGGAATAAGCCATTGCTACAACAACATGGATAAGAGAAGCCACACAAAAATGAGCAGATAGGTCATTGAATTTACATAAAATTCTAGAAAATGCAGACTAATCAGTAGTGATAGAAAGCAGAGCAGTGGTTGCTTCGTGAAGGGGCCGTGGGTAGGCAGGGGTGGGGGTCAGGTTCAACAAGGGTGGGAGAGTTTTTGAGATGATGGACCTATTCGTGTTCTGATTACGGTGTTGGTTTCATGGGTGTATATACATATCAAAACATACCAAATTATATACTTTAGACATGTGCCATTTATTTTACAGCTATCACACCTCAATAAAGCAGTTAAAAAAGAAATCTGAAAAAATAATAAATTTAAAGAATTAACATGTCCATAAATACCACACACACACAAATATATATATATATATAAAATTTCTGATATACAGTAATAATCTTTTTTATGTATTTTACAATTTCTTTGAAGTGTTTGTATGATACTGATTTTGCTGTATTTTCTATAGAGAAAATAGAGATTAAATTTAGTCTCTACTATTGCTGGTCAAAATTTATTGGGGATGCTTGGATTCCTAAAACGTGCAACTTTACACTTAGTACGCTTTACTTCAGTTACACTGTTCTCAAACGTTTCAGTGCTAATAAATTTATGTCATTCAATCTCCAACAAAAAAGGGAGTATCACATTGGATCATTTATCTACTTCCATAACACTGCTGCATGAGCAAACTAGTGGCTTAGGTAAGAATTATTCATTCTCATGGATCTATGGGTTGCCTGGTGCTTGGCTGGCCCAGGTGCCTCAGCTAGGTGGCTGGGATAGCCTTGCTTCTCACTGAAGTTCTGTGGGTCAGCCAGGTGGCTCTACTCTTTTTCTTCTAGAACTGGGAGCTAAACAGGGCATATTTTGCTCATGGCAGTTGCAGAGGTAAGGCAGGCAAGCAGAACGATGTTTTGTCTCTGAAAGCCCAGGCCAGAATGGACACATTGATATTTCCACCTCATTCCTTTGGGCAAAGTATGTCACTTGGAAGAGTGAAGAGATGGCTGAGCAGGTGCGATTTCCCTGTAACGAGAGCGTAGCGAAATGTGGATGGACAGAGACATGAAGGAAGAGGGCTAGTTGTTCAATCCACCACCTGCATTTATATTGATTTATATACTGGATTACTAAATATACTCCTTCTAGGAGGTATATTCAGGTCTTCTGTCTATGTTTTTTACACATCTGATGATTAGAAGACTTTTGCAAGTCTAGCTGTTGGAGGCACACATTTCAAACTTTGTTTTTTCTCTACTACCCGTGTATTTACAATCAGGCTATGTCCAAACAGTGACTCATCTCCTTTCCCTGAAAATTTGTCACAGCGCTGGTAGTTTGGCACCATGGGCTAAAGAAGTATAACTGGAAACCATTTATATACTGGAAGAGTTGTTCACAGAAGTAGCTACAAACCATGTAATCGGATTAAATGTGTCCTCCACTCAACTTCCCCTTTATTGGATACTGAAAGTACCTGCATCCACTGCCATTTACCCAATAAAAGCAAAAGTGAGGCAAAGGATGGATTGCAGAGGAAGTAGAAAGGCTTTTTAATCAACTGTGATTTTACAAATTTACAAAAATGTATGATAGTGTGAAAGATGTAGTACATTCATCCAGGTCTTCAGAAATGCCTAAGCAAGCGAGGCTCTCTTAAACTCAAAACTCATGCCTGGTTAGTTTCACAACAAAACAGTCTTTGTGTTAATTCCTGTCTTGCCTGTTTAAGCTATTTGCATATTGAGCTCACTCATTAGTTCAATGAAAAGTCTGTGCAAACTGTTCCCCAATCGTTCTTCAGCTAAAAGTATCAGTGTATTCTCAGTATATCAAACTTAGAAGAGTCAATTTAATTCCAACATTTACTAATTACTATATGCAAAAGCTGGGTAAATAGGCAGTGGTGAATAAGTTGGGGATTTTGTCCACGAAGAGTTCACAGTCTTGGACAGTAAAGAAGAATGGCCCACCACAATTAGAAGACTCATCAAATTGTGTGCATTAAAGAGGTCCAGGTCTTTGTATGTAAAATAAAAGAAGACAAATTTAAAAGCATGTTGTTAGGGCATAACAAAGTGTTGGTAAAAAGTAGAAAAAATAGGAAAGGGGATTTTTACTGACTGTCTAATATATGCTTTGTAGTGTCCTAGGTACTCAACATACCTTATTTTATTTATATCTTCACAGCAGTCTTATGAGCTCAAAACTTACCTTCTATCAACCTTAGAATTATCTCACCCCTTGGGAAAGATCTTACCTTATTTTATGTGATTGCAATAAGTTAGAAACCTTATGACGGTAAGAGTCAGTTACAAATAGAAGGATGTAACTTACAAGATTCCTTATTGAATGAAATGTCCAGTATTGCTGGCCCTGTCGTCAGTCTGAGGGTGGGGTTTGTCACCCAGAGGATAATTTGCTTTAGAGCTGGCGTGGCATGACCCCTGTGCTCGGAGAAAGACAGAAGAGGTCATTTCCCACTTACTTCATGTTTTGTCACTTTTGCAATCGTTTCTTAACTTGGTACACTAGAAGACATGCTTTTATCTAATTTTTATAAAAATAATAAAGCAAAAGTCATAGCTAAGAAAAGTATTTGAGCAGAAGATGTGGAGGTGCCACTTGCTTTCCTTCCTTGTCATGTCTGTCTGTGAGGACGGGCACAGAGGTCTAAGTGTGACTCACTTAAGGACACTATGTAGTCATAGCGTGCTGGCCTCATCTGCTTTCAGCAAAAAGTGGGAGTCATAACATGCTGAGGCCAGAGATCTTCAGGTATCTTGTTCGGAGTTTCCTGAGGGGCTCACTGATTTTTACATAAAGACCCAAGAATCCTGGAGATGATATAACTCATCCAAAGGCACACACAATGCGTGTGACAGACCCAGAATCCAACTTAGGCCAAACTCTCCCAAATCATTAAAAACAAGAAAAATACTTCCACTTGGGAAAATTCAGGAGGTGATTATTAGAAGATGTATTTAAGTGGGGCCTTGAAGAAAAAAATGTATGATTTTAAGAGGTGGAGGTGATAGGAAGGGATGCTTTCCGAACTGGGAAGGAAGGAAATGTAGGGCCCATTTCAAGAGAGAAAAGGAGTCCAGGGTTCAAGAATAAGATTGTTTTGGGACGATGGGATTATGCAGGAAAGAAAATAAAGGTACGTCAAAGCACAATTATGGATGGTCTCACGCACCAGCATAAAGTGTATGGATTTTATACTCCATGCACTGAGGAGACAGTGCAGACATTCTTATCAGAAATTGGACTTGAATTTACCGGGGTAAAAGGAGAGAGTCTCTGATAAAATGTGACAAGGTTATATAGAGATTTGAAAATGTCAGAGGCAGATGCAGCAGTTAGCTGACCTTCACAAAAATTAAGCAAGAGGACGGGGGGCAAGTGGCGGGGGGAGACGATGGTGCTGGGATGAACTGGGAGACTGGGATTGACATATATACACTCATATGTATAAAATAGATAACTAATAAGAACCTGCTGTATAAAAAATAAATAAAATAAAATTCAAAATCAAAACAAAATAAATAGTGTCAGAGCTGACGAGGGTTCTTCAGGATGAGCCAGGCCAGGCCAGGCTGACCCAAACCCTTTAAAGATCAGAGACTCAGAGTACCCATTAAAACTGCACCAAAAATACTTCATTGTTTATAAATAAAATAATTTAAAAAATTAAGCAAGAGGCAGGGAACTAGGGCAGACTGATACAGTTGAGACAGATGTAAAAGGTAAAAAAAAAATCACAAACAAAATTCAACAGAAAGAAAAACTACAAACTGATCTCACCAGAGACAGACAGACAACTTTTCCAGAATGGAACAACCCATTACGTTAAACCATACTTTGTAAATTACTTGACAAGCTCTGTAATCATTCTCCCAGTTTATTCATTGAAGGCTTTGGGTTGAGAATCTGTCACCCGGAAAGGGTGGGCTCAGGTGACCAAAATGTTCACCAACACAACAGCCCTGAGGAATTCAGGACGTTTGTCAAATAGCAAAGTCCCCTTTGAGCCCAGTTCCAGAGACAAACCAGAAGGCTGGCCCGAGTCCTCCATAGCAGCTGGCCGGTCCCTTGCCTGCTCTGGTGTCCAAACTTTACAGGCTGAAACTTGGTGGCTTTTGTCTAAAGTGGGATGAGTATGGCTTCCTAGACAGTGGGCTTCGCTCTGCCATTTTAGTTGGATGTTAGGCGCTGTTCTTGTCCAAACGGAAAAGTCACACCAGTCACTCCTGGAAAAAATGTTCCTGTGAGTAATTATGTTTATAAGCAGAAACCGTGTCTGGAGAATTAATACTACTTTCTGAACCATGCACTTTAACCCTTTGCGTGACATCTTACCATTTACAGAAACTGTGGGAAAATATTTGGAGGCCTGAGGTTAGCCTGCCCCTAAGTTGACACTAATTACGGAACATGCTTCCCTTGATAAACTAGGAAAGTGAGGAAGAGGAGAAAATTACAAACACAGCCACACAACCACACATTGAGTATAGTATCCACTTTCTCTTACTCAAGAAAGCTGTTTTGAAACATAAGGTCTCACCTTTACATTTTCCCCGTGTATCTTCATTTTTTAATATTTTTAGTAGGTTGTAAAGATACTTCATTGGTCTTAATTCAGGGCTCTTTTTCAAATGCCTCTGTTTGCCCTTAGTACTAGGACGCTAACAGAAAGTGGTAAAGACTTTCAGTTTTCGTGGAGATAAGGTAGGTGTGACACCTATGTGTGATGTTCCTTTAATTCTCCTACCTCTGCTCCTGGGCTTTTGTTACACGTCAGAGGGAACTGACGGATAAAAGGCAAATGAGCATCAGAGAGAAGATGGTACCCAGAGTTAGAATAACAGAAGTGCTGAGCTCCTAATATCTTTGAGAGGATTGACTGTGTTCGTGCTCATAAAGGGCTTAGGTCAGTTTGGGGTTCATGGTAAGTGTCCGGTAGGTACGTGGCCTTAACTACCAACTACTAACACCAGCACCACCACCTGGCCTCCATCTCAGCACCATCTTCATCCAGTCATGGGAGTGATTCCCACGACGGCTTTCCACAGCAGCCAATGGAGACAGAACCCGAGGGCCAGTGGTCCCATCCTGACGTTTACCGTCTCCATTGCTACAAACTGTATTGTCACTCCTGTGATGCACTTTTACACATGCAGAAAGCACAGCCCATTTTTTAGAAATATTCTGAGGTCGATCCATCCATTTTCACACAGAGAGAGATTCCCTTATAGCATAACAGATTCTCCAGGGAACAAGGCAAGCAGGTGCGCTGGTGATCCCAGCAATGGGCCACCATAGGGTTCAGGAGATGCACGTATTGTGAAGATGTTTCCAGAAGAACCCTTGTAAGTTCTTTCCCAGGAATGCCTGCCAAGCACAGGGCTTGTGCCTGTCCCCTTACCGGGAGTCTGTGATTAGGCTTTAGGCCAGCGGTGATGAGTGTCTGAAACTCGTCACAGAAAGTGCCGTGTCACTTAAATCCCCCAGCTGACCTGCATACAAGAAAGGTGTGAAAATTGCTCCAACTCGCATCATTTTGAAAATTGAGACAACAGAGAATTTGATTTACTCTCCCCCTTTTACACTGCCAGGCTTTTTCTTAAACTGCAGGTGGATACTAAAAGCCAAAGGGGCAACACCTGAAACGCTCAAGCTGTTGTTCACACTCGATGCTCTCGCACCTACAGACAAGCCAGCAGGGCTTTGTTGGTGGTGACACAGCGACCCCGACTCAGAGCTCTGTTTTCCTCTCTTGCCCTCCTCCACACTACTGCAAGACACATTTGCCTCTTATTCTGCAGGAACAAAATTAAAATTATGGTAGGCTCCCATAAAAAAACAAAAACCTGAAATCTGGGGCTGCAGGGAAATGAAATTTGCATTTATTCATAGGTCATGATGAAATAAAAGTGTTTTCACAAAGCATTCATTTGAAATCCATGTATGATATATTAAAAAGATAATTTTTCAGATTCTATTTTTAAAAATTCCCCACTGTTTTGAAGCCATCTCTATCATAGGCCAGCTTCCTTTGTATTTATGACTGAATGGGAACTCCTTACTTTGTATATAATCAGTTACGTTTTCTTCTTTCCGCGCTAATTTGTCACTGTTTTTAATACTATTCCTATGAATGATATCTTCTATTCAGGATGTTTTTCTAATTCATTGTTGGAGATCATCTTGTAGCTGACGAATTTGCTGAACTCTAACTTATTTAGCATGTTTATCTGATGATTGTATTGTGTTTTCTTTAACAATGAGCGTGCTGTATACACAAAATGCCAATTGTTGATTCCCTTCTCTTCTAGCCTGGGATTCCCAGGAAGCAGCAGCTAATGCAGTGGCTTATGTGCTAATAACATATTAGAGAGGACAATTCCAGAAATAGGACTGAGGGCCAGGGAAGAGGGAAGCAGAGGACGGAGAACTCAGTCAAGCAGCTGCCCCCAAGTGCAACCCAAGGGTAATCCTTGGCTTTGTTTACCAAGAAGTCATTTGAATTGCATTTTAGGGCAGTGCATCCAGAGGAAGAAGGGAGAAAACTGAGCCCACTGGCTCACGCCTCTGCTTGGCTAAAGATTGACACCAATGTGCATTAACTTCCTTGAGCTTATAAATTTCACTTCCTTGGGCACCAAACAAGCTTCAGGCACCATCATAACCAGTAAAGGAAGAGAGAGGACTGCAGTTTGGGCAAGCAACAAAGCCCTCCCCAGTTGTGTTTGAGTGGAAATTGGTTAAATCACAGGTGAGTCCATCTCTAGCAATGGCTAGAACTGGCCGTAGGTAAGGAAGGCCAAGAAAATTTGATGTGACTCATGGGATGTGTCTGACAGACCCCCTCCTGGGCACCACTTGTTCCTTCCATATTGTTGCAATATGGGATCTCCAGAGGGGTGAGAACAGGTGCTGTCACTCGTTTTCTGAGAAGAGATTGAAAAGTCCAGTTGGTCCCAGGACCTCCTCCAAGATGGCAGCCAGATGTAGATGCTACAAAGATGTCAGGCAAAATGGAGAGTGCAGCAAGCTGCAGGCTGTGACTGACGCTCGTCCTCTAACCCTTCGGCATCCATTGCGGTTTTCTCTCACCACCAGCCAGTACTTTGGCGGACCTTCGTTGCTTAAATGGTGGAGTAATCCAGCCTTCATCCGCAAGAGAATTGAGTTGTTCGTTATCTTGTTTTTTTTTTTTTTTTTTTTTTTGGTCCAGGTGATAGTTTTGCACATATATTCCTATTATACACTGGAAAAACAGAAGAATAACCCCAGGGTAGATCTTCAGATCCATTGGGCCTACTATGAGACAGGCCTTAGCCAAAACTCCATTTACCACATAACCTCCAGATGCCCCCACTCCGTCCAGAGGATCGCGGTGGTAATGACTGTCTCCTGGTATCAGGGTCAGCTCAGGCCCCATTTCTGCTAACCCTCAGAGTATCTGGGTATCCTTATCTCCGTCTCCAGGGCACAGCTACCCAGAAAATCGTCATAGATCTCTTTGAGAAAAATTGAAGAAGTACTTGGGCATATACTTGTGACACTGCAGAGAGCTTTTGGTCTGTGGACTGATTTTGATCTGGAAACTTGGTGAAGAACCATGATTTTCCATTTGTCAGCTGGTAATAGCCTTCAGTCCACCAGGCTGTGTAGGACATATCAGCACAGAAAAGTTCTACCTATCAGTCAATCGATGGATAGATTGGCTGAAGGATAGATCTATCCATCAGTTTATCGTCCATCTCACCCTAACTGGCTGTCCATCTCTCTTAACCATGAAAACACTATGGTCAAATATCCATTGCCGGCCCATTAGCCTTACTCGCCGTTGCAGTAATTATATCGCCTTGCCTCAGGATGTGTTGCATGTCGCCATGCCATTTTTGGAATCCTATCACCCTCAGTGCTATTAGGGAACTCAGTCTATGGCAGCACATCTTACAGCCACCTTGGCCTACAAAACATAGCCTCCATTTCCTCAGATATTATATGACTTCTCTCGAAAGTATATTCCTTATTTCCTTCGTAAAGGGCGTGTCCTTGGACCGTCTCGAGGAACATGGTTGGCTGTGGTTTCTCAGTTCTTACGCAGTAAGTCTGGTCTAACATTCTCAGTTCCCTGAGACGACTGATATGTCCCTCAATACTGTGCCAAGAAATTTCTGGCATATTTACCTTATTGACTGGGCAAGGCTTTGAGTGTCAGAGTTGGTTCAAGGAGCAGCTCAGTGAACTGTTAGGATCGAACTGTGGTGTGTTTGCCAGAACGCCGAACCCTTGACCACGTGCCCCGTGACCTGCATACCCCATGTCAATAAATGCGCCCTATTTATACATCTCTAACCTTCAGTTCAATACCCTTAACATCCAGCCTCGTGATCCATATGTGCTCTCCTATTCCCATGGGTATCGATGAGCCATATAGCTGTTTCCTCTCAGAGCGGAAACTATAATTCCCCTGTCTCTCTGCTGTGTGTCCTGCCCCGCGGTTTCTTGTTGATGCCAAAGCTGGGACGTGATGGACCCTACCTGGCAGGACAGTTGTGAAACTCAGAACTGTGGGTTATTTCACGTCCCATGGGCCACCCCTTGACTACTGAGATGTAGGAGCCACAAGGTAAATTCTCCCTTTTTCTCCTCTGGACAGTCTCTCCAGAGACGCAGTTTATTCCACTTCTTGGAGGATGTTGCAATTAGCAGTAGCTAATTCATTGCTTCTCCATATTTTTCCTTGACATTATCCTTGTCAATTTCTCCTTCTCTTTGAGATTACATTCCCTAGTGAAGGAGCAGCACGGGAGCCTTTGCCTGAGATTCTTTCCGAGAAACTAAAGCTAAGACAGAAGTTAATGTTTGGCCCTAGAACACAGTCACGTGGGGATTTTGCAGCTGTGTTATTTAATAGTCTCAACGTTACACACAAACCAAATCCTGGTGCAAATGTGACAGTGATAACTGCTGGATTAAGCAGCGTTGCAATTATGAAGGCTTTTATCTGTGATTAGTCGTGGTGAGAAACAGGTAGGAAGTGAAACATCAGTGTACAGCGGCACTTGAATAGCATGGAGAGCAAAGAAAAGAATGAGGGCTGTAGAGTGAGTTGGTTTAGCTCAACTACGTTTGGAATCTTGGACAAAAGAGAATAATAGGTTTAGGGCAGTGAACTTCCGTCACGAGGTGCACCATGAAATCCATCCGAGGGACTTTTCATGACTGACTCAAAGAGCTTTTCTTGTCTGTAGGAGCAGAGCAGACTATGCTAAACTTCATGGGCAGAAGTGCCTTGTAACTGTGGTGGTGAGGCTTCAAGGGAGACTCATGCATAATGCCCACGTGCACTAAAATGAGAATCAGAGCCCTGAGATGAAGACGGCGCCCCGAATGCTAAGGTAGGGGTATCTGGGTGGATGAACCTGGGTGTCCTGAATCTTGAGATACTCTTGAAACGTCTGATTGGCAGAAGCCTTCTACTGACTTTTGGCAAAGAAAAGTAGCCTCATTTTACCCAGAGACGATGCAGTGAGTTCCAGACGTAGGGGTGTGCCCCGGAGATGCAGACTTTCCTCAGGATTTGCTACCCGGCTTCTCACCGCTTCCTGGCCAAAACCAGAGAGAGGTCACAACTCATTCAGAGAGGGGACTAGCGGTCTGTGCTCGGGGAGAAGATAGCTGTATGGCCAAAGAAACTGAGGAAACTGATTAAAGGAGACCCACGGGCAAGGGGGAGGTTTCCTCAGAGAGAATTCGGTTGGAGTTCACACAAAATTCGTCGCTGGGACAGTGGCTGGAACACGAGCCAGAAAAGGCTGGGGAGATAGGAAGGGTGTATACTGGGTGTCGGATACACCTACTGTTTTAAACTTCACTTGTCTCTTCCTCTTGTTTTTTTCCTTCTTGCTTTTCTATTCTAGACTTATTATATAGGATGATAATGGTAGCAGTATGTGCTTTGTTCTGAGTAATAAAGGAAGCACAAACAAATTGTTTCTGTTGTTCGTGAGGTTTGCCGTAAGATTTTTCTCATGAATTCTTTTTCTTTTTTTTTTTAATTGAGGTATAGTTGAATTACAATGTTGTGTTAGTTTCAGGTATACAGCAAAGTGATTCAGTTATGCATATATATTTTTTTTCAGATTCTTTTCCCATATAGGTTATTACAAAATATTGAGTAGATTCCCCATGCTGTACAGCAGGTCCTCGGTTATCTATTTTATATACAGTAGGGTGTATAAATTAATCCCCAACTCCTAACTTATCCTTCCCTCCCCCTTTCCCCTTTGGTAACCATAAGTTGTTTTCTACATCTGTGGGTCTATTGCTGTTTTGTATATAAGTTCATTCGTATCTTTTTTTTTTTTTTTTTAGATTCCACATATAAGCAATATCTCTCTGTCTGGCTTACTTCACCTTAGTATGAGAATCTCTAGGTCCATCCATGTCTCTGCAAATGGCATTATTTCATTCTTTTTTATGGCTGAGTAATATTCCACTGTATAAGTATACCACATCTTCTGTATCCATTCATCTGTCGATAGACATTTAGGTTGCTTCCGTGTCGTGGCTACTGTAAACAGTGCTTCAGTGAACCCTAGGGTGTGTGTGTCTTTTTGAGTGATGGTTTTCTCTGGGTATATGTCTAGGAGTGGGATTGCAGAAATGCTTCCGTGTCGTGGCTGTTGTAAGCAGTGCTGCAGTGAACCCTAGGGTGCGTGTGTCTTTTTGAGTTATGGTTTTCTCTGGGTATATGTCTAGGGGTGGAATTGCAGTAACATTTCTGTACATGCTTTTTTTTCCATGTGAGGCAGTTTCTTTTTTTTTCAAGTTATATATATCTTGTATATTAATTTCAGTTTTAAAATTTACCAACAATTGTATGCATCTATTCAGATAATTATGTGATTTTTATATAGTTGATCGAAGTGATGGATTCAGTTGTTGGATTTTTCAGAAGTTTTATTAAAGTCTTGCATTTCTGGAATAGACTCATGTTGATTGTGAAGGTTTGTTATTTTTAACACACTGCTGGATTTGGTTAGATAATATTATACTTTGGATTTTTCAGAGCTATGCTATGAATCTTTGCTCTTTATCTGGCTTTGTAGTCAAGGTTGTATTAAACTTACAAAATCAATTGGGTGACTTTCGTTTCAGTCTGTTGTGGGGAAATAAACCGTTTATGAGTCAGAGGGTTTTCCCTTAATGGAGGTGTTTTTTGAGCATTCTCATGGAAAGCCACATAGGAGTGGAACTTTTAATTTTTTTTTTTTTTTTTTTTTTTGCGGTATGCGGGCCTCTCACTGCTGTGGCCTCTCCCGTTGCGGAGCACAGGCTCCGGACGCGCAGGCTCAGCGGCCATGGCTCACGGGCCCAGCCACTCCGCGGCATGTGGGATCTTCCTGGACCGGGGCACGAACCCGCGTCCCCTGCACCTGCAGGCGGACCCTCAACCACTGCGCCACCAGAGAAGCCCAGGAGTGGAACTTTTGATGGAGTAGGGTCGTGCTTTGATCCTGGCTTCACATTTTTATCTGCAGTTGGTCCTTTGGAGGTTTTTACTTTCATTCACCAATTTTGACCTTTTTTTTTCTTTTTTCAAAACCTATTTTGCTTAGTTACGACCACCTGGCCCCCAGGGAGTATGGTGGGGCTCAGCAAACATCCTCACCTGTTAGCTGTGTCCTCGCCACCCATTCTCCAATGACCCCTCTATTGGCTGCTCCTCTTTCCAAGGAACCCTTTCAGCATCAATAAGAAAACAACAAACTGAATGTGTATTAAATTTAAAAAAATAATGATTTTGTTATTGAAGAAGATTCCTGACAAGCATGTAACTTGCAGAAAAGATTTGTCCACATTTACCATCTGCTCTGGTGCGCCTACTGATTGACACCATTTGTTCACCTAAAATCCAGAAGATGCAAGTCAGAAGCAGCAGATGTACTTCAACAGTGTGCAGTCATTTTTAAAAGTCTGTTGCCCAAAGAGATGGTTTAACGTGTTGAGCAGAAGAACAGATATGGAAGGACCTCTCTGTGCATCATCAGTTTTCATTTAGATCAAATGACTCTTCTTGTCAATTAATTCATCTCATTTCCATTTCAAAGTGTGTATGTGGGCAGCGGTGCATACGTGAAAGGTCAAGAAATAGACGTTAACAGATTGGCATCATTAGCAGTGGCAGAACTTCACAGACATTTGAAAAGGTGCCACTTGAATAGCAGTGTTTATCCAAAAAAAATTAGGTTAATTCCAATAGCAGTTTATTTTTTAACACACATTTGTGGAAGAAAAGCAAAGCTCTTGAAAATTTATTCAGTAAAAAGTGAAAGAACAGAGATTATTGTGAAGGCTACCATGAATTCTGCAGTTCAAGAAGAACAGTAGTTGTTTTTGAAACATGAAAAATGTACAAAGACTTTTGGGGGTGGGGAAACATAGTAGCACAGTCATCTTACTAAATTAAGAAGGTTATGTAACATGAATATCTTTGAGATGAATTGTGGTTAAAATAGTTCATAATGTCATCCAAAAAGCATCTAAAAGCAACTGAAAGAAACCATAGTTTTCAAACTTCATAAATAATGCTCATGTATTTTTTTCAGAATAACTAAATTTAAAAAGTATGTTTTATGATTCTGTTTTGAATAGAAAATCAGCTTATTTATATGCATTTTTCCTCTTTGCTATTCATGATCAATTATATTTTAGAAATCATTGAGACTTTAAAACCTATGTTATAAATCAGTTCTGTATCCTGGAACAATATTAAATATTTCTATAATAAGTTCTTCTAAATTTTGGTTGCAGTTCATTAAAAATCAGTTGAAAATATGTAAACAGGAGAAACATCGAATTTCAGCTTCCGAAAGTTTTAGGAAATTCCATTTATTTAAAACAAAGCTAGCAAACAGCATGGAGGCCCAAACTACCTAGAATATTTAATTTTCAGGACCTATAATTACCCTATGGGATATCTTGATTTGTTTGAAAATGGTTCTGATTTTAGTTATATCCATTTATATCCTGGACTGTAATAAAATGAAAATGCAAAGGTCTCTGATTCTGTAGTATCTAAATTTCGTGCAACATTTGAAAGAATTATAAACAGAGAAAACCTATTAGACATGCTTTATCTTGTAAAAAATATTTGTTCAGTGAGAGGTGTCATGACTACATATAAAAGACGAAAAAGTGCTAAACTAATGTTTGTTTTTTAAAAAAATTAATTAATTAATTTATGGCTGTGTCGGGTCTTCGTTTCTGTGCGAGGGCTTTCTCTAGTTGTGGCAAGCGGGGGCCACTCTTCATTGCGGTGCGCAATCCTCTCACTATCGCGGCCTCTCTTGTTGCGGAGCACAGGCGCCAGGCGCACAGGCTCAGTAATTATGGCTCACGGGCCCAGTTGCTCCGCGGCATGTGGGATCTTCCCAGACCAGGGCTCGAACCCGTGTCCACTGCATTAGCAGGCAGATTCTCAACCACTGCTCCACCAGGGAAGCCCTGAACTAATGTTTCTTAAATATTTACAAATTACTCTATTAACCATATGAGAACTAAGAAAATACTCCACCTAGAATAATTTGCTAAACTTAATGTGTACCTACTGCATTGTAAAGACAGTTTCTCATTTAAAAATACAAAGGTATCAATTGAAGGTGTCAATAATTTCAAGTTTGTTAACTATAAAATGTAACTTTAAAGAAGATTGAGGACAATTTTATTTAAAACTCACATATTTTAAAAAATCCTTGGGACTTCCCTCGTGGTCCAGTGGTAAAGAATCTTCCTTCTAATGCTGGGTATATTGGTTTGATCCCTGGTTGGGGAACTAAGATCCCAAATGCCATTGGGAAACTAAGCCCGCACGCCACAGGTACTGAGCTCGCGCGTCTCAACCAGGGAGCCGACGTGCCTGCAAACTACAGAGCCCACGTGCCCTGGAGCCCTGCACGCCACAGCTAGAGAGGAAACCCGCACTCCACAACTAGAGAGGAACCCGAGCAGACAGCCCAATATAACGAAAAGATCCCTCATGGCTCAACAAATATCCTGGCTGCCGCAACTAAGACCCAAAGCAGCCAAAAAAAAAAAAAAAAAAAAAAAGGGAAGTAAATAAATAAATATTAAAAAAAAACAATAATCATAAAAAAATAAATTAGAAATCTCAAATTAAAAAAAAAAGTAAAATAAATAAAAAAATCCTCAGAAAATACCAGTGTCAGATAGGACTGAGAAACTTATGAAATACTTAAATATGTATTACCAAGATACATGATTCTGACTACACCCTTATAATGGTGAGATAACCAGTATGAATAAATTCTTTTTATAATTTTGTTTAAATATATGTACATATGTCCCTTTGATTCTAGTAAAGAATCTGTCTGTAATATGTTTGGTGAGCTGTTTTTTAGGTTTGCCGATGCGATTTAACAAAAAGACTATAATTTTGATTACTGTTTAGTACCTCCTTCTTTTACCTTCACAAGTTTACTAGTTAGGATAATGAAATGTATGTTTAAATAGAGATGCTGGATGTAGTGACAGCTTGGCTATGTTATCATCTGGTCAAAAACATGAGCATCAAGTGCCCAGCATTATTATTCCTTATTTTTGAATAAACTTTCCGAATTTAAAAATAGTTTTAGAGTCACAGAAAAGTTGAGAATGAAGTTTAGAATCTCCATATATCCCACACCCTACTCCTGCTGTTAACATCTTAATTTAACATGGTGAACACATTGTAAATCAATTATACTTCAATAAAAAATATTTAAGTAAATCATAAAAAAATCCTTAACATGGTATATTTAATACAGTGAGCACATACTGATCCATTATTATTAATGGAAGTCCATAGTGGATTCAGGTTTCCTTAGATTTTACCTAAAGTCATTTTTCTGTTCCAGGATCCCACCCAGGGCACCAAATTATATTTAGTTGTCCCAACTCCTTGGGCTTCTTTTGGCCTTAAGTTTCTCAGACTTTCTTTGCTTTTGATGAACTTGACAGCTTTGAAAAGAGCTGGTCAGGTATTTTATAGGATGTGCCTAAATTAGGATTGTTTGATTCTTTCCTCATTGCCACCCTGGGATTGGGAGTTCAAGGCAGGAAAACTACAGAGATTCAGCACCATTTCCATCATATCACATCAAGGGTATGTAAAGTCATTTTTATGTACCTTTGTGATTATTGATGTTTACTTTGATCACCTGACCAAGTTAGTGTTTCTCAGAATTGTTCCCTGTAAAGGTCCTCGTCTGTTTCCTCTTTCCATACTGTATTCTTTGGAAGAATTCACTATGCAGAGCCCACACTTAAGGGGTAACGGGCTGTGCTCCAACAAACTGCGGGCAGATGACAGAGCATTTGGAAATTTTTTTTTAATTCATTTACATAGATTTATTTGTTTTCCACCATTTGTTTATTTATTCATTCATTTAGTTAGGACATTATGGACTCGTGGATTTTTATTTTGTACTTTGTATTATAATCTGGTACTACTTTTTGTGGGGGGGAGGTCAAAGGGTGCCGCTTTGGCCATTGACATCCTTTTCACTTGGCCCCTTAGTTCCTTTGATATATATGAATCCCACCCATTATGGATTTTTTTATATTACTTTTTTTTTTTTTTTTTTTTTACGGTACGCGGGCCTCTCACTGTTGTGGCCTCTCCCGTTGCGGAGCACAGGCTCCGGACGCGCAGGCTCAGCAGCCATGGCTCACGGGCCTAACTGCTCCGCGGCATGTGGGATCTTCCCGGACTGGGATACGAACCCGTGTCCCCTGCATTGACAGGTGGACTCCCAACCACTGCGCCACCAGGGAAGCCCCCCATTGTTTTTGATGGGAAGTCAACAACCATTCATATGGTATTTTCCTGCATGAGATTTATTGGTTTTATTCTGGGAAAATTTATATGCAGTGAAATAACCAGCTGTTAAACATGGATGAACTTCTGCAAACTTATACAGCCAGGTAACCACCACCTTATCAGGACCTAGAATATTTTACTCAATTGAGAAAGTTTATTTACGCTTTTCTTAAGAAAGTACTCACTGCCATAAGCCACTATACTGATCTGTCACCTCTTGTTTTGATTGTTATTCTGTTGTTTTTATGCTTTATAATTCATAAGTTGTTTCTCTTTCTATTTCCATCATCCTGCTCACCCTGTGTTTAATTTGCTGTTTTTGTTGTTGTTGTTATTTTACATTGAAGCTTAAGTTATTGATTAAAAATCATATCCAGTAGAATGACTATCATCAAAAAAAAAAAAAGAAATAACAAATGCTTGCAAAAATGTGGAGAAAAGGGGACCTTGGTTCACTGTTGGTGGGAATGTAAATTGGTTCATCCACTATGGAATACTGTGGAGGTTCCTCAATTAAAAATTGAACTACCATGTGATTCAGCAATTTCATGTCTGGTTATATGTCCAAAGAAGATAAAAGCATTATGTCAAAGTGATATCTGCATGTCCATGTTCATTGCAGCATTATTTACAATAGCCTATATATATATATATATATATATATATATATATAACATGTATAATATTATTCAGCCTTAAGAAAGAAGGAGATCCTGCCACATATCACAACATAGATGGACTTTGAACGTATTATGCTAAGTTAGACAGAGAAATACATATACTGTATGATAGCTAGTCTGATATGTGGAATTTTAAAACATTGAACTCATATAAATAGAGGGGAGAATGGTGGTTGCCAGGGACTGAAGTGGGGGGGAAATGTGGTGAGGTTGGTCAGAGTGCAAACTTGAAGTTATAAGACGAATAAGTTCCAGGGATCCAACATACAGCATGGTGACTATAGTTAACAATACTGCACATTTGAAAGTTGCTGTGAAAGAGATCTGATACTCTTCCTGTAATAGCAAGGACAACATAACGGTAATTACGTGACATAAATAATGTATGTATTAACCATACTGTGGTAAACATTTTGCAGTATATCTGTGTGTAGCCCACCCTGTTCTCAGTAAGTGTCTACCAACTGACACAGAAGACCATGAGGTCACTTCTGACAGGTGCCAGGTCTGGAATTCCTCAGTAACTAGATTCCTTGAGGCTGAAGAGCAATTTCTTTTTGTTGAGGAGAACCAATTAGCCTAGTTATGTGGTGGCCACGTCTTGTGATCCAATGCCAAAATCTATGTTTCTCGAACCTACAAAAGTAGGCTGTCTGGAACACAGTTCCTGGTTTCCAAGAAGTAGTACTTCTGCCCTGGGAGGCAATTTGATTTTTATTGAACTCAAAGCTAAGAAATTCTACCTGGCCATTTCGTGCACCTCTTCCAGTGGACCAGCAAGCAAATAAAGGAGTTACTCTTTTTACAGAGTTCCTGCCTTCTCATGATTGATTCATAAGAGATTTTTACATAAGATACAAGTCCTTTGTTAGACACATCTTGGAAAGACAATCAACTACAATGTGGAGACTTGGGTTCTCCCTAGTAGTATGTCTGCAAGCAAATAAAGGGATCATGACATAGATGAGGTACTTCAGTTACATCTTTGTCTATCCTTTTAACCTATTTGTGTCTTCGTATGGAAAGTTAGTTTCTTGAAAACAGCAAATAGTTAAGATATGCTTTTTCATGCAATGCGACAATCTCTGAATATTGTTGAGTTGCATAGACTATTTATATTTAATGTACTTATGCATATCTTGCTATCTGTTTTCCATTTTTTCAAGTGTTTTTTTCTTTTTCTCTGCTTTTTTGGTAGATTGAGCATATTTTCAGTTTTTTTCTTTACAATTGTCTTATTAGCTATAATTGTTTCCTTGTTTCATCTTGTTGTATTTTAATAGTGGCTGCTCTAGGATTTATAATATACCCCTTTAACCAATCACAATTCATCTTCAAATAACATTATACCATTTCACATATATTGTAAGAACATTATAGAAGCATATTTATATTTCCCCGCTCCCAACCTTTATGCTATTGTTGTCAAACATTTTACTATTTTTACACATGTTTAAACCCCATAATACATTGATCTTATTTTTTCATTAAATTGTCAGCTATCTTTTAGAGATTTCAAAACTGGGGAGGAATGTATTTTATAATATTTAGCCACATTCAAAATATTTATGATGTTTTGATTAGTTACAACCTTGCATCCCTTAAGCTTTTTCTTTTGGCTTGAAGAATACCCTTTATGATATTCTTGTAGTACATGTGATGGCAATGACTTCTCTCAGCTTTCCTGTGTCTAAAAATGCCCCTTTTTGACTAGTTTTTTAAATGTATTTTTACTAGATACAGACTTTGTCTTTTAGTACTCTAAAAATTGTTGCTCCATTGTTCTGTAGCCTGTACAGTTTCTCATGAGAAGTCTGTGATAATGCTTATTTTTTTAATCTAAAAGTAAGTTATCCCCGCCACCTTTATACTGTCTGCTTTTTAGACCTTCATTTTTGTTACTGTTCTTCAGCAATTTTATTATGATACATCTTTGTGGAATTTTCTTATGTTTTTGTGGTTGGAAGTTGTTGAATTCTTGGATCTGTAGGATTATACTATTCATCAAATAAGTTTCTATCCACTATTTCTTTAAACATATACATATTTTTTATTTTTAGCTCCTTCTCTCCTCCTAGGGCTCAAATTGTATGTATTTTTGACTGCTTTATATTTTACCATGGGTCGGTGATACTCTGTTCATTTTAATTCAGTCTTTTATTTCTGTGTGTTTAATTTTTGAAAGTTTCTATTGCTATTTCTTCAAATTCACTAATGTTTTATTCCGTGGTTTTAATCCTCTGTTCATCGTACCCAGTGTACTTTTTATTTTAGATGTTAAATTTTCATCTCTACAAGTTCAGCTTAGATTTTTACAAGTATGTTTTCCAGTGTTTTTTCTCAACATGCTCACGTTTTCTTCTACATTCTTGAGCATGTGGATTATATTTATACTGGCTTTGCTAACTACCACATCTACTAATTTTATCATCTCTGTCGTTTCTCTAATTTTATTACTGATTTATCTCCTGGTTATGGATCATATATTTCTGTCTCTTCATATGCCTGGTAATATTTTATTGGATGACAGACATTATGATTCTACACTGCTGGGTACTGAGTTTTGTTCTGTTCCTTTCATGGTGTTGAGCTTTGTTCAGAAATTCCAATAACTTAGAGTCAGTTTTACCCATGCAGTGCTTATTTTAAGCTTCCTCAGGGCCAAGTCAGAGGACGCTTCAGCCTGGAGCTAATGTTGGCTGCTACTGTCTTTGGGAGAATTCCACTAAATGCTGTGTGTATTTCAGGGTCTCTGCATTCTGTCTGGTTGGATACAGAATTTTTCCAGCTCTTTGTGGCTCTGGGGGTTTTTCTCTAGCATCATTGAATTTCAGCTCATATGTGCTGGATTAAATAGTCAGACAAAAATTCAGGAATTCTTTTGCATACCTCTAAAGTTCTCTTTCCATCCACCTGTCTCCCCTCTGATGTTCTCATCCCCCAAAATCTAACAAGCTCTGCCTCAGTGAATTCTGATCTCTGTCTCCTAGACTCAGAGAACTTTGGGCTCTATTAGTTAGCTTCTCTGGTTTTGGTTGGGGTTTGTTTTTCCCCTTGTGCTCTGGCTTTAAAGCTTTCTCCTAGCCTTAAGGGGCTGGCATAAGATTTATTTCATTGGTTTATTTTCTCTCAAGAATGACAACCCTGTATTTGTCTTTTGCCCAAATAATGAAAAACATCAATTTAATGTATCCTGTGTAGCTTACTAGTTGTTTACTACAAGAGAGCATTTTCTACCACAGATGATTGTTCATGAAAGCAGAAGTCCATGATTATGTATTTTGGTTTGACATATATTGTAGACGCTAATTAGATAGTTTGTTTTTGTAATTCAATATGCATTTAGAGTTTAGAGGGGATTTTTAAAGAGTTTATTTTTTAAAGTAATTGACAAAATTGAGAAACTTACGTATTTTAATGGACTTTATTTTTTAGAGTAGTTTTAGGGTCACAGCAAAAATGAGCAGAAGGTGTAAGATTTCCCATACACCCCCCTGTCCCCCATTATCAACAACCCCACCAGCTGATACGTATTATTATTATTTATTTTTATTTTTTTTTGCGGTACACAGGCCTCTCACTGTTGTGGCCTCTCCCGTTGCGGAGCACAGGCTCCGGACGCGCAGGCTCAGTGGCCATGGCTCACGGGCCCAGCCGCTCCGCGGCATGTGGGATCTTCCCGGACCGGGGCACGGACCCATGTCCCCTGCATCGGCAGGCGGACTCTCAACCACTGTGCCACCAGGGAAGCCCATGATACGTATTATTTTATAACCCATGAACCTATTTTGACACATCATTATCACCCAAAGTTCATAGTTTACATCAGTTTACAACATCTTGGTGGTGTACATTCTATGGGTTTGGTCGAGTGTATAATGACATGTATCCACCATTGCAGTATCTTACATAATAGTTTCACTGCCCTGAAAAACCTTTTTTGCCCAGCCTATTCATCCTTCCTTCCCCCTCCCCCCCCAAATCCTGGTAACCACTATCGTTCTTTTACTGTGTCCATAATTTTGCTTTTTATAGAATGTCACATAGTTGGAATAATACAGCATACAGCCTTTCAGTTTGGCTTCATTCACTTCGTCCCATGAACTTAAGCTTTCTCCATATTTTTTCATGGTTTGACAGGTCATTTCTTTTTATTGCTGAATAATATTCCATTGTCTGGATGTTTCATAGTTTATCCGTCACCTACTGAAGGACATCTCAGTTGCCTCCAGGTTTTGGCAGTTAGGAATATATCTGCTATAAACATTTGTGTGCATGTTTTTGAGTGGACATACGTTTTCAACACCTTTGAGGAGATACCAAGGAGTATGACTGATATATGATAAGAGTATGTTTCGTTTTGTAAGAAGCTGCCGAACTGTCTTCCAAAGTGGCTGCGCCGTGTTGCATCCCCACCAGCAGAGACGAGAGTTCCCGTTGCTCCACATCTTCCCCAGCTCTTTGTGTCGTCAGTGCTCTGGATTTTGACCGTTGTAATAGGTGCGTAGTCGCGTCTTGTTGTTGTTTTAATTTGCACTTCCCTAATGATACGGGATGTGGAGCATCTTTTCCTGTGCTTATTTGCCATTGTCTTTGGTGAGGTGTCTGTTAAGGTTGTTAGCCCATTTTTAGTCAGTTTGTTTTCTTATTGATGAGTTGTAAGAGTTCTTTGTATATTTTGGGTAACAGTCCTTTATCAGATGTGTGTTTTGCAAATATTTTCTCCCAGTCTGACTAGACTTTTCAAGAGAAACTTATTTTTTATGGAAATAAAGATACGATTGGATATTTCATGTGCTATTATGTATAATAAATGTCCTAAAACTTCATCCATGGGCAGTAGTTTATCCTCATTTTTATATATTTTTGCAGTTTGGTGCCCACTGAATTAGAAGGAAACATGACAGTGTCACACCTTGATAGTTTCTTAATTCTTCTTGATTGTACATGCTTAAGATGATTTAGATTTGGGCATCCTATTACAAGTAGCATTTTTACACAGAGAACATAAACTCAGAGAAGATTAATCTACAAAGGTTTTCTCAGAAAACAGTGGCATGATTGTAACTTGTGAGGCTGAATAGACATCAAAAATCAGAATATAGCAGAGAGGACAACATATGGAAAATTCCCTTCCTGCTGCAGATACCTCTGAAAAGAAAACGCACATTATACGTGAAGCCTAGGCATCTTTCCTTTACCTCTTTCTCACCCTCTCCACCATGAACCCCTCAGCACAGAAAAATATTCTCATAAATTCCATGTTTACGCTTCCCAAGAGCAAAATACTTAGAACAAACCTGGGCACGTAATGCTCAGCCAGTGTTCTGGATATTTCACTATATACGTCTTCAAAATGTGACTTGATATTGTATGAGAAGTATGAAAGTTTCACTTTTCTCTGCAACTTACATATCCGTAATCCATTTTATGCATTTGAATTACCAAAACTGACAGTCATTTATGGTTTCCAGCTTGTAACTGGTGCTCATTTTTACTTTATATATAATACCCACTTGTTTTTGCATTTTCCTGTTGAAAGACCTTGGATCGTTCCTTATTCTTGATATTAGAAACAATATTGCCAAGACCTTTCCTACGCATTTCTCGCTGGGCAGGTTTCTGAGAGTTACTCTTAATATAAAAATAATAAGTGGAATTTCCTGAGTGTGGGAGATAATCACCTTCAGCTTGACTCAGTATTGCCAAACCGATCTCCAAAATGCCGGGCCTAATTCAAGTTTGCACGAGTTGAGTATGAAAGCGCCTCTTGCTCTATGTCATTGCCAAGACATTTTCAGGTTTGTGGAAGGATACCTGGGGCACAGGAATGGAGAGATTATCTCTACAGGTGGGTGTTTCCAAGGAGACTTTGAATGCAGCCAGGAGTAACTAAGGCAGAACCGCTGGGTCTGGAGCGGAGGACTTGAGACATTAGTAAGGTTGTTGCTAAATCACAAGTTGATGCTAAAAACTGAAAGAAGAAGAAGGTAGTCACTTTAAAAGGGTGAAGATATGAGGGCAGGGGGGTGGCCGTCATCATGTGGGTAAGGCGTGTAGGTGAGTGTGTGGTCACCAGTCCTCCACACTGGGAAGGAGGTTCTGGGGCAGGTGCGTCCTGTGCTCAGAGCGGAATTTGTTTGTAGAATAAATGAATATTATGCATGAAAATCTTGAGAACAAGCATGAGTCAGTGTTCTCGGTGCCGTGAGTTTCTCTTCATCCTTCACGATATAGCCTGAGTGTCCCAGGCACATCCATGCTTCTAGAGTTCATCCATAAACTTAGATCTTTCCTCAGTTTGGCCAGGGAGACTATTTCAGAATATTCTCTGGAAACGGAAAGAAGATCATATTATGATTGTTGAGATGCCATCCAATCTATACATAGCACTTGAAACTTTAAACCCACCCTTCAAGAGGTTCCTCTGTGAGGGATGTGATTCACTGGGGAAACAAATAGAAGAGTGATCTTGCTACACTAATTGTGTGAGTTCGCACTCTAATTACCATCAAATTATAAGTTACAGTAATGTCCTGTCTTCCACCTGGGAAAACGAAGTTACTTTGAATTATAATGGCAAATTAGATGGTATCATAAAAACAGGAGACGGTGTAAGTAACTTGGGTCACTGTCATGTGTGTTATGTCCCCAAATGCATCCTTTTCATATTCTGATTAAATAAATACCATCTATTCATGCTTGTGTTTGGCCTTCCTCCCACCCAACGTATAGTGGGTGATGAGACTCAGGGCATCACAGAAATAATAAAGAAGAGTTCTACCCGTTGGAAAAGGACAACTCTCATAAATGAGAAAGAGTGAGCAAGGGAGTTGAGTTTGCTCAGCCTGCAGTGTACGTGCAACTTTCATCTAAAGCGTAAGCTTCAGATGCAGCTGGGGTGCATGACAAATAGCCCTGTTTCCATCCGTAGCAGCTGACATAATCCTTAAAGTCTGGTCCAGCAGTAGCATCACCGTCCTCCCCATGAAGTCTATGGAGCTGAGATCTGAGGCCTAATAGAAAGACAATAGGGCTTTTATTCGGAGAAACCTAAATTTGAATCCTGGGTATACCTGACTCCCTTGAGTTTTAAATTCTTTATTGATTAACATGGGTATATTATTCCCATTCGCAAAGCTACTGGGGTAACTGTGTTACAACACACCAAGTGCCGAGCAGCAAGCTTATTCTTGCATGGCGTTTTTAATAAGCATTATCACTTCTCATGGTCCCCCCAGATCTCCATCCAAAAGGGGCAGGATTGCATAGTATTCTTCTCCTTAACAAAATCCCAGGCAGGATTGGGCTGATCACCACACAGTCTTTTATAATACACTTTCTCATTAACCACTCCTACTAATGTTACGAGGAGCACGTAAAATGGTTGTGGAAACTGTCATGTGCTTTTATACCAAGAGTTATTATCAGACATTACGTCCATCCCCCGCCCCCGTGTTAACCTCCACGTGAAAGAATCCTTTACTCAGGTGCAAACAGAGGTTCAAAATTGAATGATATGTCCACGGTGACACAACTCTTAGACTAGATTTTGAACCCTGATCCCCTAAAACTTTTGTTGTATACTACCCTTCTCGTCGACGGCTCTAGAGGAGTGCAGAATAGTTTCACCTGTGGATAGAAGGACACAGTTTTTTATTTATCACCATGGAATAGGGTTTTGGAAACTTGGGGATGATTAGCTTACCTGATCAAATGTGATGAAACATTAACACAGCAGATAAGATCAGATGTCCAAAAAAGTAGATGCCCCCCTTTCAGAGAATAGCATTATTGCCAGAAAAGATTTGGGACTTTATGTGTCAGGCCCCTTGTATCTAGTTGTAGTTACGTGACAGACTGTCAGCAAAGGAAGATGAGAGTGACAGTGACTTGTTTCTCTTCTGGGTCAGGGCTTGTAAGAAAATCTTTCTCTTCTCTTCTGCTCTTTTCTTTCTCCTCCTCTTCCAGAGTCAGCAGACAGATGGCAGTGAGGACCTTGGAGATGAGGGTGGGCATCAAAATGGAAAGACCCAGGACACTAGGATGAAAGCCGCCACCCATGTTGCACTGTTGCTTCACTAAAAATAAGTTTCAAACCTATTTCCAAGTTATAAGATAAAACAAATTTCCAGTTATTAGACAAATAAATCCCAGGGTGTAATATACAACATGATGACTGTAATTAACACTGCTGTGTGGTGAATTGGAAAGTTGCTAAGAGACTAGATCCTAAGAGTTTTCATCACTAGAAGAAAAAGTCATTGTTTTCTCTTTCTTTTTCTTTTTGTATCTATATGAGATGATGGATGTTAACTAATCTTATCGTGGTAATCATTTCACAGTATATGAAAGTCAAGTCAGTATGCTGTATACCTTAAACTTACACAGTGCTTTATGTCAATTACATCTCAGTAAAACTGGATAAACTAATGAAAAAAATGTCCATTATCTTATAAAGTTAATTTGAAGCTTTTTGGTTTTGTTTTTAAATTAGCTAGCATTTCCCTTCTATAGCGGAGTTCCATTTGGACAAAAAATCCTAAGCGGATCAATATATGTAATATGCGATGATGCCTCATTGTTTATAAATTACTGGTACTTGATGACTTATGATTTTAAAAAGATGATATGTTGTACAGGATTATTTTAGTCATAGTAAGATGGCATCTGAAGCTTAGTAACATTTTAATGTACTTCATTTTTTTAGTCGGTGGTTTGTAACAGACCTTCAGTTGTGTTACATTTTCTTGGGAAAGGAAACATATAAAGAGCCATGTAAGAGGAACAAAAGGACCTGAGTTCATCCCTGGCTTTGAACTTTCCAACCACAGAGTCTTAAACTGTTAATTCAATTTCAACCTCATTTTCTTCATTAGTGAGAAACTATAGGAGTATATGTGTCCTTATCATGTACCAGTAGTGAGATATGTAGAAATTAGTGCCTATGCTCTAACTCACATAAACTATTCATATACTGTTAAAATATTAGGACTAGGGGAACATTCTGTTTTATAGTCGTGTGACTGTTATGTAAATAGACTTTTAAAATATACACACATTTGTGATGTTATAAAAAATACAGAATCTGCAAACTCAAATTCTAAGAACTTTGTGAAACATGTCATATCGTTATATTGTGCTAATATTTTGGTTCCACATTAGTTGCTTGGTATTATTAAGGCTTGTGAAGAGTCTTCTATTCTACCTCCTTTCTCTTCATCATTCTTCCTGAATTTGTTTATAAACGAGGGGAATTTTTCATTTATATATTTTTTTCTTTCTTTGGAGTCATCATTAGGTTATCCTTATGCAAGTGATTATAAAATAACTGTGTAGAGTTCAAGAAAAAAAAGACCCAGTTTGTTCATAAATCAGATTGAGATCCACTCTCAAATGTTAAAATGCATGGTCACAAGTGCTAGATTACTCTCGGTGCTGAACAGCTATTCTCTGGATCCTATAATCATAGGCCAGTTATTGATAAGAGTAATACCCTCTCCTTGATGACCTCCGAATGGTTTTGCAAGGTGTTTAGTCCACGGCATAGCCATGTGCTGTCAGTTAGAATCGGGCAAAGATAATTAACAGGACACACTTGGTCATTGCTGTGGGTTGATGCTTAAAAGATCTGAGGATCAAAATCATGCCTCCAGAGAGTTTGTCTTTAAAAACTATGAATCTGTTAAAAATAAAGGCCTCAAGAATGTCACCTCATCGCCTAAGACCTTGCAGCTGTAGTGAATTAGCAATATATGTTATAAATTATATATAACTATATATTTGTGCATGAAGTTTATATATACATGTGTATCTAGACATGTCATGTACATAACCCTAGGGCCTTAAATTGACTACCACCCTGCTATACTATACATTTTCTTTCACCTGTAATGTCTAATCTAGTGACCATGAAAGCTGATGAAAACCTGCCATCCTAAAGATAATGTATATATTCTGGATTACTGTAGAATATTTTAGGGGGCAGAGAAATCTGTGTTAAGAGGGTAAAGGCATTCCTGGAATTATGAATTCAGTATCTGTTTCTGTTCATTATTATTATTTTTTTTTAGGATATAGCAAACAAGGTGACTTTATTATCAGAAGTTAAACTCCTTGAGCTATTGTGTTCTTTTTAACATCTTTGTAGGAGTATAACTGCTTTACAATGGTGTGTTAGTTTCTGCTTTATAACAAAGTGAATCAGCTATACATATACATATATCCCCATATCTCCTCCCTCTCGCGTCTCCCTCCCACCCTCCCTATCCCTCCCCTCTAGGTGGTCACAAAACACCGAGCTGATCTCCCTGTGCCATTCGGCTGCTTCCCACTAGCTATCTATTTTACATTTGGTAGTGTATATATGTCCATGCCATTCTCTCACTTAGTTCCAGCTTACCCTTTCCCATCCCCGTGTCCCCAGGTGCATTCTCTATGTCTGTGTCTTTATTCCTGTCCTGCCCCTAGTTTCATCAGGACCATTTTTTTTTTTTTTTTTAGATTCCATATATATGTGTTAGGATATGGTATTTGTTTTTCTCTTCCTGACTTACTTTTCTCTGTATGACAGACTCTAGGTCCGTGCACCTCACTACAAATAACTCAATTTTGTTTCTTTTTATGGCTGAGTAATATTCCATTGTATATATGTGCCACATCTTCTTTATCTAGTCATCTGTCAATGGACACAGGTTGCTTCCATGTCCTGGCTATTGTAAACAGAGCTGCAATGAACATTTTGGTACATGACTCTTTTTGAATTATGGTTTTCTCTGGGTATATGCCCAGCAGTGGGATTGCTGGGTCGTATGGTAGTTCTATTTTTAGTTTTTTAAGGAACCTCCATACTGTTCTCCATAATGGGTGTATCAATTTATATTCCCACCAACAGTGCAAGAGGGTTCCCTTTTTTCCACACCCTGTCCAGCATTTATTGTTTGTAGATTTTTTGATGATGGCCATTCTGACCGGTGTGAGGTGATACCTCATTGTGGTTTTGATTTGCATCTCTCTAATGATTAGTGGTGTTGAGCATCCTTTCATGTGTTTGTTGGCAATCTGTATATCTTCCCGGAGAAATGTCTATTTAGGTCTTCTACCCATTTTTGAATTGGGTTGTTTGTTTTTTTATATTGAGCTGCATGAGCTGCTTGTAAATTTTGGAGATTAATCCTTTGTCAGTTGCTTCATTTGCAAATATTTTCTCTCATTCTGAGGGTTGTCTTTTCGTCTTGTTTATGGTTTCCTTTCCTGTGCAAAAGCTTTTAAGTTTCATTAGCTCCTATTTGTTTATTTTTGTTTTTATTTCCATTTCTCTAGGAGGTGGGTCAAAAAGGATCTTTCTATGATTTATGTCACAGAGTGTTCTGCCTATGTTTTCCTCTAAGAGTTTTATAGTGTCTGGCCTTACAGTTAGGTCTTTAATCCATTTTGAGTTTATTTCTGTGTATGGTGTTAGGAAGTGTTCTAATTTCATTCTCTTACATGTAGCTGTCCAGTTTTCCCAGCACCACTTATTGAAAAGGCTGTCTTTTCTCCACTGTATATTCTTGCTTCCTTTATCAAAAATAAGGTGACCATATGTGCATGGGTTTATCTCTGGGCTTTCCATCCTCTTCCATTGATCTGTATTTCTGAGTTTGTGCCAGTACCATACTGTCTTGATTACTATAACTTTGTAGTATAGTCTGAAGTCCAGGAAACTGATTCCTCCAGCTTCGTTTTTCTTTCTCAAGATTGCTTTGGCTATTCGGGGTCTTTTGTGTTTCCATACAAATTGTGAAGTTTTTTTTTTCTAGTTTTATGAAAAATACCGTAGGTAGTTTGATAGGGATTGCATTGAATCTGCAGATTGCTTTGGGTAGTATTGTCATTTTCACAATGTTGATTCTTCCAATCCAAGAACATGGTATATCCCTCCATCTGTTTGTATCATCTTTAATTTCTTTCAACAGTGTCTTCTAGTTTTCTGCATAGAGGTCTTTTGCCTCCTTAGGTAGGCTTATTCCTAGGTATTTTATTCTTTTTGTTACAGAGGAAATGGGAGTGTTTCCTTAATTTCTCTTTCAGATTTTTCATCATTAATGTATAGGAATGCAAGAGATTTCTGTGCCTTAATTTTGTATCCTGCTACTTTACCAAATTCATTGATTAGTAGTCTTCTAGTAGTCTTCTGGTAGCAGAAGACTAGTAGTCTAGTAGTCTTCTGGTAGCATCTTTAGGATTCCCTAAGTATAGTATCATGTCATCGGCAAACAGTGACAGCTTTACTTCTTTTCTGATTTGGATTCCTTTTATTTATTTTTCTTCTCTGATTGCTGTGGCTAAAACTTCCAAAACTATGTTGACTAATAGTGGTGAGAGTGGGCAACTTGTCTTGTTCCTGATCTTAGTGGAAATGCTTTCAGTTTTTCTCCATTGAGGATGATGTTGGCTGTGGGTTTGTCCTATATGGCCTTTATTATGTTGAGATATTTTCCCTCTATGCCTACTTTCTAGAGGTTTTTTACGATAAATGGGTGTTGAATTTTGTCGAAAGCTTCTTCTGCATCTGTTGAGACGATCATATGGTTTTTCTCCTTCAATTTGTTAATATGCTTTATCACGTTGATTGATTTGCATATATTGAATAATCCTTGCATTCCTGGAATAAACTACACTTGAACATGGTGTATGATCCTTTTAATGTGCTGTTGGATTCTGTTTGCTAGTATTTTGTTGAGGATTTTTGCATCTATGTTCTTCAGTGATATTGGCCTGTAGTTTTCTTTTTTTGTGACATCTTTGTCTGGTTTTGGTAACAGGGTGATGGTGGCCTCATAGAATGAGTTTAGGAGTGTTCCTCCCTCTGCTATATTTTGGAAGAGTTTGAGAAGGATAGGTGTTAGCTCTTCTAACACCTATTTTGAATTGGATAGAATTCGCCTGTGAAGCCATCTGGTCCTGGGCTTTTGTTTGTTGGAAGATTTTTAATCACAGTTTCAATTTCAGTGCTTGTGATTGGTCTGTTTATATTTTCTATTTCTTCGGGTTCAGTCTTGGAATGTTGTGCTTTTCTAAGAATTTATCTATTTCTTCCAGGTTGTTCATTTTTTTGTCATATAGTTGCTTATAGTAATCTCTCATGATCCTTTGCATTTCTGCAGTGTCAGTTGTTACATCTCCCTTTTCATTTCTAATTCTATTGATTTGAGTCTTCTTCCTTTTTTTCTTGATGAGTCTGGCTACTGGTTTATCAATTTTGTCTATCTTCTCAAAGAACCAGCTTTTAGTTTTACTGATCATTGCTATCGTTTCCTTCATTTCTTTTTCATTTATTTATGATCTTATCTTTATGATTTCTTTCCTTCTGCTAACTTTCAGGTTTTTTTGTTCTTCTTTCTCTAATTGCTGTAGGTATAAGTTTTGGTCGTTTATGTGAGATGTTTGTTGTTTCAAGAGGTAGGATTTTATTGCTATAAAATTCCCTCTTAGAACTGCTTTTGCTGCATCCCATAGGTTTTGGGTCATCGTGTTTTCATTGTCGTTTGTTTCTAGGTATTTTTTGATTTCCTCTTTGATTTCTTCAGTGATCTCTTGGTTATTAAGTAGTATATTGTTTAGCCTCCATGAGTTTGTAGTTTTTACAGATTTTTTCATGTAATTGATATCTAGTCTCATAGCATTGTGCTTGGAAAAGATACTTGATATGATTTCAGCTTTCTTAAATTTACCAAGGCTTAATTTGTGCCTCAAGATATGATCTGTCCTGGAGAATGTTCCATGAGCATTTTAGAAGAAAGTGTATTCCGTTGTTTTTGGATGGAATGTCCTATAAATATCAATTCAGTCCATCTTGTTTAATGTGCTATTTAAAGCTTATATTTCCTTATTTATTTGCATTGTGGATTAACCCCCCATTGGTGAAAGTGGGGTGTTAAAGTCCTCTACTATTATTGTGTTACTGTCGATTTCCCCTTTTGTGGCTGTTAGCATTTGCCTGATGTATTGAGGTGCTCCTATGTTGGGTGCATAAATATTTACAATTGTTATATCTTCTTGGATTGATCCCTTGATCATTATGTAGTGTTCTTCTTTGTCTCTTCTAATAGTCTTTATTTTAAAGTCTATTTTGTCTGATATGAGAATTGCTACTCCAGCTTTCTTTTGGTTTCCATTTGCATGGGATATCTTTTTCCATCCCCTCACTCTTAGTCTGTGTGTGTCCCTAGGTCTGAAGTGGGTCTCTTGTAGACAGCATATATATGGGTCTTTTTTTTGTATCCATTCAGCCAGTCTATGTCTCTTGGTGGGAGCATTTAATCCATTTATGTTTAAGGTAATTATCGATATGCATGTTCCGATTACCATTTCCTTAATTGTTTTGGGTTTGTTATTGTAGATCTTTTCCTTCTCTTGTGTTTCCTGCCTAGAGAAGTTCCTTTAGCATTTGCTGTAAAGCTGGTTTGGTGGTGCTGAATTCTCTTAGCTTTTGCTTGTCTGTAAAGCTTTTAATTTCTCTGTTGAATCTGAATGAGGTCCTTGCTGGCTACAGTAATCTTGGTTGTAGTGTTTTCCCTTTCATCACTTAAAATATGTCCTGCCACTCCCTTCTGGCTTGCAGAATTTCTGCTGAAAGATCAACTGTTAACCTTATGGGGATTCCCTTGTATGTTATTGGTATTATTTCCCATGCTACTTTTAATATTTTTACTTTGTATTTAATTTTTGATAGTTTGATTAATGTGTCTTGGCATGTTTCTCCTTGGATTTATCCTGTGTGGGACTCTCTGTGCTTCCTGGACTTGGTTGACTATTTCCTTTCCAACTTTAAGGAAGTTTTCAACTATAATCTCTTCAAATATTTTCTCAGACCCTTTCTTTTTCTCTTGTTCTTCTGGGAATGTTCGTGCATTTAATGTTATCCCAGAGGTCTCTAAGACTGTCCTCAATTCTTTTCATTATTTTTTCTTTATTCTGCTCTGCAGTAGTTATTTCCACTATTTTATCTTCCAGGTCACTTATGTGTTCTTCTGCCTCAGTTATTCTGCTATTGATTCCTTCTAAAGAATTTTAAATTTCATTTATTGTGTTGTTCATCATTGTTTGTTTGCTCTTTAGTTCTTCTAGGTCCTTGTTAAACGTTTCTTGTATTTTCTGCATTCTATTTCCAAGATTTTGGATCATCTTTACTATCGTTACTCTGAATTCTTTTTCATGTAGGCTACCTGTTTCCTCTTCATTTGTTTGGTATGGTGGGTTTTTACCTTGCTTCTTCATCTGTTGTGTGTTTCTCTGTCTTCTCATTTTGCTTAACTTACTGTGTTGGGTCTCCTTTTCACAGGCTGCAGGTTCGTATTTCCCATCGTTTTTTGGTGTCTGCCCCCAGTGGGTAAGGTTGCTTTAGTGGGTTGTGTAGGCTTCCTGGTGGAGGGGACTGGTGCCTGTGTTCTGGTGGGTAAGGCTGGATCTTGTCTTTCTGGTGAGCAGGACCATGTCCGGTGGTGTGTTTTGGGGTGTCTGTGACCTTGTTATGATTTTAGGCACCCTCTCTGCTAATGTGTGGGGTTGTGTTCCTGTCTTTCTAGTTGTTTGGCATGGGGTGTCCAGCACTGTAGCTTGCTGGTTGTTGAGTAGAGCTAGGTCTTAGCTTTGAGATGGAGATCTCTGGGAGAGCTTTCATTGTATGATATTACGTGGAGCTGGGAGGTCTCTGGTGGACCAATGTCCTGAACTCAGCTCTCCCACCTCAGAGGCACAGGCCTGACACCCGGCTGGAGCACCAAGACCCTGTCAGCCATCCGGCCAGGTATGTGGGTTTCTTGCCTTTTGGGAAGTCTGAGGTCTTCTGCCAGTGTTCAGTAGGTGTTCTGTAGGAGTTCTTCCACATGTAGATGTATTTTTGATGTATTTGTGGGGAGGAAGGTGATCTCCACATCTTACTCCTCTGCCATCTTGAAGGTTCTGTTCATTTTTTTTTTTTTTACCCATTAAAGACAGTTAGTTAGAATCAGCCTGAAGTCCAAAGTGTACAGTACAATATAGGATTCAAAGTCATTTCCCCCATAAAATTTCTCCCGGCTCAAATACTCTGTGTTATCAAAAGGGCTCATCAAATTTATTCAGGTACATAATTACTTAAAGTTACATGGATGCATCCACATATCTACTCCTGTAGAACTGAAGATTTTGACATTTAGTTTTTAGAACTCAAATTTTCTCTTTTACGTTGAACAGATCAAAGTTAAACACTGGGGTGAGTTTTCTAAGACAAACAGGATCAGATCCACCTCAGGTTTCTCATCTGTAAAATTAGGACTACAACTTTCTTGAAAGAGTGTGGATTAAGTTAGATTTTAAAAGTGAAAACATTTTTAAGAAAAACAAGGGAAGAAGTTTATGTATCTATATGTGTGCAAATATAATTATAAATAATATATAATGAAATGATATGTATATTTAATTGAAAATATCTGTGATTTTAATAGCTAAGCTAAAGATTTTCATTTACAATAACAGGAAGAAAAACTTTTCTTCCCCAAAAGTAACAGGGATTCTGCAGGTAGCATTGCAAAGTTCCAATACACATTCGAAATTTTTTAAACTGTAGGTTATATCTTGCATTTTGAAATGACAGCTCTTCCCGTGTGGCCAAGCTCTCTCTGTGGCGATGACTTTCTTGAAGACTCATCTCAGCAAATGCTATAATTTTCTCCCAAGTTGCCATTTCCCATCCCCTTTGTGTGCACTTTTCTTTGATGGAAAAGTTCCCCTCTGTGGCACAGCCTTAGAGATTGAGCAGTTCAGCTCCTGAATAATTGTTTCTCCAAAAATATTCAAAAATTCATTTTAAGATGATGGAATGTCTTTCTTCCATCTCCAGGTACTAGACAATGAGACAGACGGCCGAGGGGTTACCAAGGGCTCAGCTGCTTTCATCATCAGAGTAGCTGCTGTTGGCAGTGAACTTGGGGCTGGCCCCGTGCAGAACTGCTGCTCTGTCTGCGTGGTTACCAGATGATGTAGTTAATGAGCACCTTTAAAGTGCCTGCCTTGGGACAGAGCAAACCTGTTTGCATTTTAATTGCTCTCCTTGGTGGCTTCGATTTCCTCCTGTTGCCTTTCTTCTAACAAGATTTCAAACTTTCCCAGCCCTGCATATAAGATCCCCATACAAAACCATATTGAGATGTAGCTGTTTCTCCAAGGTAGCCTGATGGGTAGAAAGGAGACAGTAAAGGAATAAGAAGATCTATGCTCTCCCTCTGATTCAGCCACGTGGAAGGGGCTTATCATTGTATTAATACAAATTACTTTGCATCTGAACCTCTGTTTCCTATCAGTGACATGAAGATTTTGAATTGGGTGGTTCTGAGATCACTTTTAGCCATAAAATCCAAGTTGCTTTTTTTTTTTACTGCAAAGCCATTAGAAGATTAGAATCTATGCATTCTCAACCCCACCTATAAAACTTTCCCTCCTATGTAAAATTTTAAATTATAGTCTATGACACTTCTGCAGAATTAGATAGCTCTAAGACCAAATCTGTAATATACTAAGTTTCAGGAAGTTATAAATCTCCCTAGAATCAAACTACTGTAGTTTAAGTCCTCTTTTCTATATCAGTAGTTTTAACAAGACAGGCATCTTTTAAATGGTTGCAACAAGAAAATACAGATGCTTAAAAAAAATGTGTGAAAGGAAAGACTGGCTGATTGATTCATCTAAAAGGATAAAAAGTCTAGTATCGAGTTTGAGGAACTGTGAGATTGTGCTGTTTGGGGCGCGCGGCCGCCCGCCCTGGTCGCGGGAAAAGGGGGCGGGGCTGTAGAGGAACCTGCCAGACCGCGAAGATGGCTCTGAGAGACTCCTCTGCGAACCCGTTTTCAGCTACCACGTGGCATCTACGCTCAAACAGGTGAAACATGATTTGCAAGTTGCTCGGACGGGAAAACTAGCTGGTTTGGTGGAAGCGTTGGAGGCAGATGGGGGGCGATTGAAACGCATCGAGCGGTGCTGGGGTTCACACCCTCTTCAGGTTGCCCTTGCCTGGACGGTCACCTCTGGGGCACAGCCAGCGCAGGTCCAGTGAGGAACTTTTCTTACAGCGCACGTAGCCATGCAGAGCGTCCCAGCTCCATCACGGAATCGTTAACTCACATCCGTGCTTGGTTTCTCTGTATCTATCCGCAAGCAGTAAATACTTAAATGTGTGATCTTACAAGGAAGTTTTTTTGTTTAAAAGAGTATTGAGAATCAGATTTAGGCATTTGGCAGCGCAGAACCAGGAGGCTTGGCTTTAAGAGAGATTTATAAAACTTCACAAGCCAGGACACATGCCAGAATTGGCCAATGGAATGGCATCTCTCCTTGTCAATTCATGCATTTCCTAGAATCCTCACCGGGCAGGTCCGAGGTTGGGATCTGGAGTTATAAAATATGACATTTCTGACCTAAAACTGTTCTTTTTCCAGATGAATGTGATTTCAACTAAGGACCTGTCCAAAGTAGGAATTTTTTTTAACATCTTTATTGCTTTACAATGGTGTGTTAGTTTCTGCTTTATAACAAAGTGAATCAGCTATACATATACATATATCTCCTCCCTCTTTCATCTTCCTCCCACCCTCCCTGTCCCACCTCTAGGTGGTCACAAAGCACCGAGCTGATCTCTCTGTGCTATGCGGCTGCTTCCCACTAGCTGTCTGTTTTACATTTGGTAGTGTATGTATGTCCATGCCACTCTCTCACTTCATCCCAGCTTTCCCTTCCCCCTCTCCATGTCCTCAAGTCAAATTAGGAATTTTTTGATGTTCGGAATTTTTTTTTCCTATTTTTAGACATCTGATTCTATAGGTTCCATCTTTTTTAACCTCTTTTCGGCATGCCAAATGCTGGCAAAAAGAATTGCTTTTTGAATGTTGAATTTCTGGTAAAAATAAAGCAGTGAGCAAAATCCTTTTAAACACAGAAATCCTGAGTTCATCTTGTTGGGGCTCAGGCAATTCTGTAGCAAATAAATCCTTTGAAAGAGCTCCAAAAAAAAAAATTGTGCTATTTGAAGCTAAGTGAACTGTAAACTCATCATAGCTAAAACCTGTTATTGTCACACAAAAATGATATGACTAGAACAGAAAAGACAGGCCAACAATAGACTTAGGGTAGATGAGAATTTTGTAAATGCTAAAAGTGTAATGACAAGTAAGTAGGGAAACAGTTACTCTATAATGATGCTAAGAAGAATCATAATTAATTATTTAGAGAAACAGGAAATGGGAATCTTTCCTCAGACTATCCACCATGCTTAATTGCAAATATGTTTGCAAATGTAGAAAATGAAGTCATAGAACTAGAAGCAATTAAGGGAATATTTATCAAGAGGGGTGAGAAAGGACTTCTAAGGATAAGATTGATAGATTTGTAAATTTGGAATACACTCTGTCAAAAATTACCATGAAAAAAATGAAAGGAACTACAATCCCTTGCTCTCCATCCATGTTATGATATCATGGGTGTCAGCAGTTTACGGTTTTCTCCGCCAATTAGTATTACGTTGGATGAATATAATCAGGGTGCTTATTCCCTTATTGAGGAAGATCTGGTTTGTTTCCAGTGTTTGCCCTTATGGGTAAAGTCACTGTAAACATTTTGGAACACATTGTGTGTTCCAAACACATTGTGTGTGTGTGTCTGTGTGTCTGTGTTTCTATATTTCCTTTCTCTTTTGTAAATACCGAGGACTTGACTTTGTGGGCCGTATGTCAGGTGTAAGTGTGATTTGTAAGAGGCTGCAAGGCCTTTCTTCTAACTGGTGTATGTATCATTATAAACTCACACCAATGAAGTTTGCATGTTCCATTTGCCCTGCATTCTCGCTAACACTTTGTGTTATAATAAGTTCTTTTTTTTCTTTTTTAGGAATTCTAATGATGTACATTTCATAGCAGTTTTAATGTGTATTTCTCTGATTTCTGCTGATGGGCCACAATTTTTCACATGTTTATTGGGCATTTGAATAGTTTCTTTTTGCAAAGTGTCAGTTCAAATATTTTACATTTTTATTCTATTTGTGTGAGTTTCTTAAATAGTGTCATAAAAGTTCTTTTGTAAATCTGAGGTACCATTCCTTCGTCAACTGCATGTTTTATAATCATGTAATTATTTTCTCTAAGTCTGGGACTTGCTTATTTATTTTCTTAAGAGTGCCTTCTGATGGATGGAAATTTTGCCTTTTTTAAAATAAGTGTAAAGTCTAACTTATCATATTGATTGCTATGATTTGTCTAAGAAAACTTGGCCTACACCCAAGTCATGAGGTCTTTCTTCTATATTTTTCTCTAATGCTTTATGATTTTATATTTTACATTAGTTCTTTGATCTACCTTGACTTAATTTGTGTGTAAGGTGTGACTTGGGGGATAAGCTTCTTTTCTTTTTTAATGGATATTCAGGTATTACAGAATTATTCGTTAAAAAGACTTTTCTTTCTCTATTGGACTATCTTGACACCTTTATCAAAAATTACATGTGTGGGTCTATCTCTGAGCTCTCTGTCAGCTCCACTCTGTCATAGCTACTATAGTTCTAGAGTAAATCGTGAAAGCAGATAGTGTAAGCTTTCTAAGTATGTTCTTTCTTTGGTCAAGCTTTGGTTTCTCTAAGTCTGTGTGTGTGTGTGTGTGTGTGTGAGTGATCTTTTGATTTCTACAGTAATGTCCTCCTGGATCATTAATGCATATTGATATTGCCTTTTTCAGTTTCTCCTGCCCCTCCCTCCCTTGCTTTTACATCTTGCAATCACCTCAAAAAACAATTACATGCATCCAGTTCCTTGTCTCAGGCTCTGACTTGGGAGTGTGGGCAAATGATGTTCTTTGTGTCCATTTACCTTCACTGATCTTATGTCATACTTAATGTGTGCTTTCTCTATCTTAGGATTTTTAATATATTATAAACATACTTTTTAGAAATGTATTTAAATCTCTACCAAGATTACACATTAGATGAGAAGTCAGAAAGCCTTGGATGTAAAGCATTGCTACTTATGATCTGTATTTCCATGAAAAACTTATCTAATTATGATATGTTCCTACGTTTTTAAAATGAACATAATTACATATATTCTGCCCAGTCACAAATGTTTTATACAAATTGTGTTTTGAAATAAGATCATGTATATAAGATGACTTAAAAATTGCATTTTATAGAGGAAAATTGACTTAATTAACCTTTGATAATAACTCATTTTCTACATATTACCTATAAATAACAAGTTAATATTTCAGTGTGAAGTTAGATTTACTAACACATGCTTGTTCATCACATGAAAAATGAGTATCCTGGAATATTGCAAGGTTTCTTTCCATTTCAGAAATATTTCCCATTTCCTTCTCCTACCAAGTATCTTCATGTGTCATGTAGATCATAGTAAGACATGTGCATGAAAGTGGGAGACATACGTACTTTTTTTTTTCTTAATTGCAACTTAAAACACTTTTGTGAAAATTCTGCGGAAGTGTAAAGTGTTGAGTGATTTGCAGTAACTCATTCTGAATCCAGGGTCTGAGATTTCCTTTCCTATACAGAACCATATTGCTGTCTGTATAGACATATAAGATGTTAGGCTGGTCAATTTTCTTGTGATCTAGCTTAAATTTCTACCTCATATCCCCTCGCTTACCCCTACCTTGCTGCATACCTGGACCAAACATCTCTGCCTTCTCCTTCTCCTTCAAAGCCTAGAGAGGATTAGAGATGAACGTTATTTCACCTCTTCCTTTTTCCCAAAAACCCTACCACTTTGCTGTTTGCTTCCCTGAATGGCGGACTTCGCAAGCCAAAGGGATGCCAAGAGAAGTCTTTCTATCCTGGTCTAAGAGGGTGGAACACAGTAACATCTCAACTCTATCTTTAACCTTTAATTTATTCCTTGTAAACCTGAGTTCCTGCAAAGTGGTGGGTTGATACTATTCTCTGGTGATCCTAGGTCTGATATGATCCTGGTTTCCTGTCCAAGTAGTTCTCTGAAGAGGTCAAGCATGTGCAGTTATTGACTGTCATATTTTTTACAGATGTTTTTGGGAGTTTGGACAAGCCAGGTGAAGGGGGTAATCTGTTGATAAGTAAATTGAGATGTGTGTGCTAGGGAACATTTACATAAAAAGCAAGGTTAATCATTACTCTTACTGGGGGGATAAAGGAGGGAAGAGGATCTTTCTATATGACATTCATCATCCTTTGCTGCTAAAAGCACAGCCACCTCATTATCCAGAGGAATTACTCTCCTAGCGTCTGCTCCCCGCCCTGCCACCATCAAGCAGGATGTGGATCTAAATGGCACTTAGATTTGAGAGAAGGTGAGGGTGAGGTGATGATGCAGAGCGAGAGATTAAAGAAGCGTCTTGACTGGAGCACGGCTGAAATGCAGCTGTTCTAATGAAATTCTGCTGCTTCTGATAAGGTCATTGGCTTACGTTTAACTTATTTTTGACATGAATAGGTAGGGGTATTTTACTGTTAATCTAGCAGTTAAAACAAATATAGAAAAAATAGCGTTTGATTGTTAGCCATCTTCTTATAAGCACTGGAGGTGAAGTCATAAAGACTCCATTTCCCTGTATTCCTTTATCGTCAAAAACAGTTCAGGACACAACAGAGTTCCTTCCACTTTCCTTCTACTTTTCAGGTCTGAAGAAAACCTTCTATTTAAATTATGCCGTTTAATCTCATCATAATTTTGAAGTGTTCATGGCCAAGTTCCCAAAGAAATGAGCTCCAAATCTTCGTATTTGATCAATTCTTTCTCCTCCAGAGATTGCGTTCACTTATTCTTTGTGGGGGTTAAAAATATTTTTTTTTAATTTCAATTATCTATAAAATTAAAAACTAGAACATATTTTAAAGGTTAACCCAAACGGCATGAATATTAATCACATCTTAAGTTGGTTTCAACATCCCACCTTTTTCTTACTTGTTTATACACCATCATTGGTGACTGCGGTAGACACCTTTCAGAACACAGCCACAAATCAAGAATTCAGAGGCTGCTGTCCGCCCTGAGTAGGTGAAGTGACGGAAGACAGATTCTTCTATCGTGTCACCAAAGCATTGCTTATTTTATTCCGAGTTATAGCGTCTGCAGAACCAGAATGCTGTCGCTCATAATGGAGCTGGTCATTATTTATCTATCAGTCCAGGCAGGAGTTGTAATCTACAATACACTGGACAGCTGCCGTTTCTCCCTCTCGGTCAGTCATTCCCTGCTTTTCTGTTAAGTCGGCTTTCTTTTGAAACCCACCTTTTCCCACTCTCAGTCTACGTAGTTGGCTTGTGTTTGACCCTTTCCCTTCAGTCCTAGAAGGGAACATCTGACCCAGACTTCGGACACAAGGATTGACCATACTAAGTTTACAAGGTAATTCTGAACCAATGAGAGAGACCTATAATTTTGAGCTAATAAGAAAGAAGATCTTCCTTTCCAGGCAAGTTGCTGGCTGATAAGAGGCAGGCATGGGGATGCTGAGGGCGGTGTAGAGAGAGCCTGCCAGGAGTAAATCCACACCAAGGAAAGAAGCCAAAGATGGAGAGGAAGGGATGCCTCAAATTAGGTCTACAGATTTTATTTTATTTCATTTTTTTCCATAAACCAGGGAGAATAGGGTTTCTTGCAATGGAAAGAATTCTGATGAATAAGCAGGCAATCCTCTTGCTGATGAGACAGGAGGGGATACTAGAGACAGCAAGTAAGTGATCCAGAGAGCTGAACCTGTCAGGGATCAATTGGCTGATGATGCCATGGACAGCATGCATTCTTGGCATATCAGACAGACATAAATTCAGATGACCACATTTAGAGCAAACGCTGAACCATCCCCCCAGTGTCTCCTAAAATAGAGATGGGCAGTTTATTTAAAAAAGCAAGGTAGGTGTGTGTTTGGCGCATTGTTTGTCAGACTGTGATGACTACTAGATAGTATTTTTCTTGCTATAAAAAGAAGAAAACCTAGGTAGAGACAAGTTGCTGTGTACTCCCCAGATTATACACAAAGAATAGGGAATAGTGTCAGGATGTAAAGCCATGTCTGCCTGACCTGAAGGACATGTTCATCTCCTATCAGCTTACTAATAGCATGATGATCCTAGTTACTTACTTTCTCCAGTAGCTCACTTGGGAGAGGGGGTGGGTAACAGACACGCTTGATTAAAATAGCCTCACCCACCAACCAGCCATAGTACATGAAATCTTCGTATCTGGAGGTGCCTCTGAATTCAGATTCTCTTAATTGCAGTCCTCCTAGGCAGAGTACTTAAGATATGTCTAAACATATTATGCTGAACACTTTTACAAAATAAAAGGCCGGTCAGTCTTGGTCAGTATTGATTTCTTTAATCTTATTGATTAAAGAATTTGTGTTTTAGATTCTTATCAAGTCAATCTATGTCTGAGTCCTATTGACTAAATCTCCATGTTTGATGTAGAACTCTTTAGTTTACAGATGTTTTTGGATACACAGTCTAATGTGAATTTCACAAGCACACCATTTACATATAAGGTAATCGAGACTTGGAAGATCAAGGTAGCTTAACACATTATTGATTGGAGACATATTACTACATCTTTTGTTACTGACCAGAGATGTATCAGTACGTTTTTAGAGAGTGATACAATTAACATCACCATGCCAAGTTGTTAGAGCTTGAAATTGATGAAGTGTTCATTATACAACTTATGATTGTCGTTATAATTAACATTTTGCTCTGTTAGGTTTTTGTTGCAACCTTGTGTATATTATAAACGTAAAATTTTCAAAAATGACGCATTGTGAAATTTTTAGTGAAGAAGAATTTTTTGGTGAATTTTATGCAGATACTTTCTCTGATCGTGCAAGCGACATATATACGAGTGTCTCAGAAGATGACAGTTCTTCACAATATAGTTCTGATTCAGACGACATGGATATTAGACCAAACAAAAAGACAAAAAACCTTAGTGATTGATTCTGATCCGGAAAGTGAAAATGAAACACGGTGCTGGAGAACGCTCTTTTGCTTCTACACAAGAGTGTAGAGCTTAACCCAGTTAATTTACATGATAGGGAGTTAGAAATATGCAAATCAGATTGCTTAAATTATTGTCAGTGACCTCCGAGGAAACGTGATTATTGAGTTTGTGAAAACCCAGATGAAGTAACACCACTATGCTTCATTCAATATGGATTCTCTTAGACTAAGCCATGTCACACTAGTTCATTTCTTTTTAAAGAGGACCTGTGAAAAGTATCCATAAAATGGGTTGTTAAAGTTAAGCATGCATCAGAATCACCTGGTGGGTTTGATAAACAGACTGCTGGGCTCCAATTCGAGAGTGTCAGGAAGTCTGGATTGGGACTTGAGATTTTGTATGTTTCACAAATTTCCAGATGATGCTGGTGCTGGAATCACATTTAGAACAACTGGGCTTCCCTGGTGGCGCAGTGGTTAAGAGTCCGCCTGCCGATGCAGGGGACACGGGTTCGTGCCCCGGTCTGGGAAGATCTCACGTCGGCTGAGCCCGTGAGCCCTGGCCGCTGAGCCTGCGCGTCCGGAGCCTGTGCTCCGCAACGGGAGAGGCCACAACAGTGAGAGGCCTGCGTACCACAAAAAAAAAAAAAAAAAAAAAATAGAACCACTGGAAGAGTCATGGTACACTGTGCTTGATTCCCCTCTTGGGGTAACGAGCTTTGACACCATCTGGAGAGATAAGTCCAGATGTGACGTAAGTGCCTTTTCAAGCTGCATTTTTCTTAGTCTGCAGGCCAGAATGATGTACCGTCTTTCACTAGGATTTCTGTTAACTGTGCTCTTGGTGACCATTAGAAGTCTTGGCATACACAAGCTCTATTCAAGTTGCCAGGTTGAGTCATGCGTGCACCATTTTTTCTAACTTCAAAAAAAAAAAAAAAGGAATGCATTCAAAGTTGTTTAAGTAGAAAATGCATTTTTAAGAGGTTCTTACATGAATCATAGAATTGTTGGGATGGCCAAAGAGATAGACTCAAGGATAACATTGCAGGGATGGTGCTCAAAACCATACCATTAAACCGTGGGCCTCCTGCCATCTCCTAACGTGCAAACCATTGTCAACCCTGTAACCTTACTGCTTTATTCGCCCCCCTTTGAAATCTTCAGCATGTCCGCAGCGGCCGTCCCTTCCAGCAGAGTCAATTCTTCCCATGGAGACTCTTTCCTACAGTTGCCCACCTGTATACTGAGGCCTGGAGGCGTCTGTGAATCTACAGCTCAAGTCTGTATTCTAACCACAAGCAAACTAAGAAAGGTATGTTTTTGGACTCTGTCTTGGAAAGGCACTACTTAGAATATGGGCACCTTATTCAAATTTAGGGAGATGTTCCAAAAATGTCAGCTGTCCCCTCAGCGGTTATTCTGGTGTGTCATAGAAAATAATGCCAGACATAATGTGAGACAGTTTACCATCTCCCGTGGTACCGTGGGTACACTGTCCTGAGCTAGGTGGTTCTTGCTTCAGGTCCCTGTAGTTGTAGTCAAGGAGTTGGGACTACTTCATCTGAAGGCTGGACAAGACTGGGTGTCCCAGTGGCTCACTCACATGGATGTCAGTCAGTGCAGAGAGTTCACTGGGGCTTCCAACCCAAGCATCTACACTGTCTTCTCTCTGAAGACATGGACCTCTTATAGCATGATGGCTAAATTTAGGAGAAAAAAAGTGAAGGGTAAGTGTGAGACAGGAATAGGAAGAAACTTCCAGTTCTGTAGAGCAGGGGTCCCCAACCCCCATGCTACAGCCCGTTATTGGTCCGTGGTCTGTTAGGAACCAGGCTGCAGAGAAGGAGGTGAATGGCGAGCAAGTGAAGCGTCATCTGTATTTACAAACACTCCCCATTGCTTGCATTACCGCCTGAACTCCGCCTCCTGTCAATATTATGGTGAGATGTATAATTATTTCATTATATATTACAATGTAATAATAATAGAAATAAAGTGCACAATAAATGTAATGTGCTTGAATCATCCTAAAACCATCCCCCTCCCCAGTCCCTGGAAAAATTCTCTTCCACTAACCCGGTCCCTGGTGCCAAAATGGTTGGGGGCCGCTGCTGTAGAGGACTATCCCTCTGTTGCAGGAAAATTGGGGTGTGAAAGAATGGTTACTTCCCAGGTCTTGTGAGAGTCCTTGGGACGGACATCCAAGTGAGGGTCTTTGGCTTCACACAGGGACGAATTCAAGAGCGAGCCAAAGTAGAGTGAAAACAGGTTTATTCAGGGAGATACACACTCCATAGACACAGTGTGGGCCATCTCAGAGGTGAGAGGCCCCAGGGTTCAGGGTGGTTAGTTTTTAATGGGCTGGGTAATTTTTTTTTAATATTTATTTATTTATTTGGTTGTGCCGGGTCTTAGTTGCGGCAGGCGGGCTCCTTAGTTGTGGATCGTGGGCCCCTTAGTTGCAGCTCACCAGCTCCTTAGTTATGACATGTGAACTCTTAGCTGTGGCATGCATGTGGGATCTAGTTCCCTGGCCAGAGGTTGAACCCGGGCCCCCTGCATCAGGAGCATAGAGTCTGAACCACTGCGCCACCAGGGAAGTCCCATGGGCTGGTTAACTTCATAGGCTAACAAGTGGGACGATTATTCTAACTATCTTGGAGAAGGGGCAGGGGTTTCCAGGAATTGCACCACTGCCCACTTTTATGTCATGACAGCTGTGGGTGTGTCATTTAGATGCTAGTGTATTATAATGAGTGTATACCAAGACTCAAGGTCTACTGGAAGTCAAACCTTCTGCCATCTTGGGCCTGGCTGGATCTGACTAGTTTATGCCACAACCTCAAAGGCTGTGCCCTGCCCCCTGCCCTCCTGTCTGCCCTGCATTTGGCACACGCCACTTTGTTCATAGTCTGTGGGTCACAGGATTTGCCCAGGTCTAGAAGGCACAGGAATGGCAGTAAGACACTGTAGAAGAACTTGTAGGTCAGGGGTTGTGGTGGTGAGCATCTCTGGAGTACACCGTCTGCCAGAATGTGGCTTGGAAGTAGAGACATGGATCATTTCTGCAGCTAACTCAAAAAACAGACACGCGTCTCATACCAGACACACATACACACACACACACACACACACACACACACACACACACACACACACACATCTTGGCATTCAATCAAATGTGTTCCACCATTGGCTTCAAATACTAAGCTAATAATCTTTACTACCTACTTATCTACACATACCCAGCCAGCCAGATTTGAGGTCATTTGCTGTGATAGAAATAGGAAGGAAACAAGTGGAGGAGTAGATGTGGGACTTCCCTCTTACTAATCACAGGTGAAGAATAAGGTTCATCAGTACAGGTTTCCATAGTGATGCTGTCTAATGACGTACAGCATTTATTCCTTTCTCTTTTGTCCTAAGATAATCTTCTGAAAAAATAGTTACACTACAAACATGGAGTTGGACTGGACCATCTGGTTGATGCTCTACTCTTTTGAACTCAAATCACCCAAATTGGATATCTTCATGAATTAGGAGGTTCCCATAATTAGTAAGTTATATATTAGAATTGATCATTAAAAACTAAAGGATCCATTCATTTTGTATCTTTCTCAAATGTTAGGCTGTTTTCTCCCCAGAAAGACAGTTGTGTACAAGGTCACCACCACATGTTCCTTCCTGACCGTCAATGAGATCAGAGACGAATGATCCTCATGACTCCACCTGCATCTGAAAAAAACGGGGGAAGTGGGTACTGTCCCTGGCTGTCTCTGTTGAGAAGCTTTATAAGCACAGCTTTGTTGTGGAATTGCTGTAAAGATAAAAGAATTCTAGACAACACTCAAGATCTCTTCATGCTTGATCGCACAAGGCATTCCAGGGACACCCACCAAGGTTATTTACAAGTACTTACTGAGATCACTCAGAACTCATTCCAAACCCAAGAGCTTCTTTGAGGCTTTGGAAACCGCTTCCAAATTCCAACAGTTGCAAAAACGTCATTTCATCTGAGTGCCTGTAAGATCATTTAGTGCAGATGAGTACAGTTCAATATATTGAGTTATGCCAAATGAAACCTGTCTTACATCTTGAATTAAAGAATATAAATGTCCAGACTTCCACTTTGCTTCCTGCCCCTTCACAATTTGCCATCACTTCAATGTAAATAAAAGGCACCCCTAATCTTAAACTAACAATTTGAGGCTTACATTCTAGAATTCAATTAGAGGAAGAAGTTGGCAGTCTCAAGATTCCATGTATAAACATTTACTTAACTTTGCTACTTTCAAAATGAAGGTACTAGCCTCAGTTAGGCCTGAAGTATTAAAGTCCAGGGATCCTAAGATCTGCCGTGTCCAGAAAATGATTTTCTGGTCTTCGGCTGAGGTAGAGGACAGAAACTTCTTGGCCTTTTGGCTAAGCTTAAGTGTAGTATCTGTTCTTATCAGTTTAATTACAGGATTCTGCGGTATCACATTCTAAATATATCTCAACTGCATCCTTTGTTCTTTATCTCTACTTTTAGTACCCGTGTTCAGCTTCTCATCCTCGTTATTTTGTTCTACTGGAATATACTGACGGACATGGTCAGACTCTGTGCCTCCAGGCTTGTGCCCTGTATAACCATTAGAAAGTCTACCTTAAGTATGCAACTATCTCATGGTCAAAATTAAATAAAGATAAAACAAAATGATTTTTTTTAAAAAGTATCTAAAAGCCACGTTCCTTAGCATGATGTAGCAGGAGCTGGGTGACCTGGCATCTCTTCGCCTCACCATTAACCAGTGATTTGTAGTTTTCTCCCAAGATTGAGAAGGACCGTACAACAGGGTCCACTCTTACTGGAATGCTAACCCACCTGTTTTTGGTCTGCCCATCACCTGTGTATTCTCTTTTTAAGGATTTAGCCCTGGATCATTTCTAGAAATTTTCTCTTTTTTTCTCCATTCCTCAGTCTGAATTGGGTTCTCTCGTTTTCTCTACTCCCCTTAAACCCTGAGCATCTCTCTAACAATATCCTTAGCATATTTTATCATCATCTGTTTGGTCCATCACAAAGTTTGAGGCCCTCTGCAGGCAAGGGCCATATGTTACTTTTATTTTTGCACCCATAGCCCCTAGCGTAAGTAAATGATAAATACTTTTTGAAGAAACAGATGGTTTTGTCCTCTACCTGATCATTTGGAAGAAACTTCACATTCTTAAAAAGATGTGTGGTATCCTTTGTAAATGTTCCAGGAAATAATTCACAGAGAAATGTTATACCGTAGAAGTTAAAGTAACTTTGAGTTTATTTCCATCACTTTTTTTTTTTTTTTCCTTCGGTACGCAGAGCTCTCACTGTTGTGGCCTCTCCCGTTGCGGAGCACAGGCTCCGGACGCGCAGGCCCAGCGGCCATGGCTCACGGGCCCAGCCGCTCCGCGGCATGTGGGATCTTCCCAGACTGGGGCACGAACCCGTGTCCCCTGCATCAGCAGGCGGACTCCCAACCACTGCGCCACCAAGGAAGCCCGATCAATTTTTTAAATGTCAAAGTTTTGTACCCACATGCAACATGCAGAAGTAAATTACAAAGAGGCATTGTCACATTAAAAAAAAATTTGCAATACTTGTTAAAACAGTAGACAGACTATCTTCACAGGTGTAGGGACCAGTGCAATGGGGTTTTGTAGTAGGGAAAGGAGATTAGGTTCAATTCCAAATACAACAAGGAAAAGTGGGGATTTATAGCTAAAAAGCAGTGTGGAGTCAGTGGCTAGAAAATTACTAAAAGGAAATATTGGGGATAGGGTGGATTCTGCATAAACTGACTTAGCAAGAATCTTGCTGAACTTGGTCTCTTGAGGATGTGCCTGAGGATGCCAGCTCATCTAAAAGGGCTCAGAGGAGTCCAGGGCTAGTTTGGTTGAGGAGCGTATCCATGGCTGTCAGTGCCCACATGCCATTAGCACTGCTTCATTTATTACATCAGTGCCCAAAATATCTTTGAAGCAAGAGTAGTTTATTTCCCCAAGGAAGTTGTGGTTCAGAATATGTATAAAGTTCGAATTGGTTCATCTTTCTTCAAGACCTTAAAAATGATTTCTACCAATCACCCTATAATAGAGACATACTATCCCAGAAGGATATTGAAAATGAAAATTACATGTGATGATCATTTGGCCAAGTCTGTGATTTCCAGTCGCCTGGGTTCTCTGCAGCCCTTGAACCCACCTCTGAGATGAATAGAATGTATTCAGGAAAACATTTCTGGTTGCTAAAGAGTTAGCAGAGCTAATTATACAAACATCAAACCTAAATTCATAAGTGAAAATAGCATGATTTGAGTACACATACCATAGACGTTTTCCTTTTAGACAGGCATCGCTGCACAATTTGTGAATAAGCCGTAAACAAACAACCATTAGCCGATCTATGAATGGAAAAGCCAAATCATAAGCAATTATTCAAACAAAATGCCCCTGTAAATTACTGGTTAAAAATAACATCTGTGAGTTTAACAGAGAACTACCTCTCCAAGTTCTTATTAAATCTACTCATCGATTTTTCTTTTCACAATTTGTTTAAAGGTCATGTGAGTAAAGGGAGGGTTGAGGGGTCTGTTCTTTCTGGCATCAGGTGATGTGTCTTCTGTCCATCACTGACTCTCAACAGAAACCAAACAATGGAAGGGAAAGAGTTTGGTGAGATGAGCAATAACCCAACTTTAATTTTGTCCCCCTGCTTCTAAGTGCTCAGCGGGGACTCTTAGCTAGTTATGAATTCATGGAGACGTTTCACAACTGTGCGAGCACACCAGATACGATTGATGTAGACAACACAATAGCTTGAGAGTGGATGGGAAGTGCTCCAAATTCAAAAAGTGACAGGACACACAAAATTGAAACTCACTATTTTTGTGAGAACTAAATTTCATTCAGTTTTAGCCATAAAAGTGAGCCATAAAAGAACTGTTTCCAATGGCAATTTCAGGAAAAGACTGGGATAGCATGACTCAGAAATACACATTCAGCATGTACATTCACAGTCATCTGTGACACCAATTTTATACATGCGACTTGAAAACAACTATGCCCTTATTTTAAGAATAAGAAATCCCTTTGTATCTGAAGAATTAAGGTTGTCTAATCATGTGATTATAGAGGAAAAACAACAGCTTTTCCACGTTTTATATCTCTGGGACAGCAAACTGTCTTTAGGGACTGTTTTAATAGATGCCTTTCCAAACATTAGTGCAAATGGGCAACTTTTCTAGAGACAACATTAAGAAAAGGTTTCCTAAGTAACAGTGATGTCTTGACTCATAAAACATAATCATCCAATGAAAGGCATAACTGGCGTTTTGGGATGTTCCAGCTGGTTGTGCCTAGTGGTTTTAATTCCAAGCAATGATTCCCTTTCTTTTCTTTTCTTTTCTTTTTTTCTTTTTTTTTCTTTGGCTGTACTGCGTGGCTTGTGGGATCTTAGTTCCCCGACCAAGGATTGAACTTGCACCCTTGGCAGTGAAAGCACCAAGTCCTAACCACTGGACAGCCAGGGAATTCCCTTCTTTATTTATTTTTTTCCTTCAGTTTTATTGAAGTATAGTTAATTTACAATGTTGTGTTAATTTCTGCTGTACAGCAAAGTGACTCAGTTATACGTGTATGTGTGTGTATACACACACACACACACATTCTTTTTTATATTCTTTTCTGTATTCTTTTCTGTTATGGTTTGTCATAGGAAATTGAATATAGTTCCCTGTGCTGTACAGTAGGACCTTGTTGTTTATCCATCCTATATATAATAGTTTGCCTCTGCTACTCCCAAACTCCTTCCCTCTCTTTCCCCCTCCCCGTTGGCATCGCTTTTTTTTTTTAATGTAGCTCAGATTCCCTCTGCCACTTTCAACAGTAGTTTCCAGAGAATCTGCGCTTAGAAGTGACAGGTTAAGCAGCTATCGAGAGGCTGTTCTTTATTGTTCTCTACTAAGGTTATTAGGCTTCATGACACATTTTGTCATTGACCTGCACATATTTAAATAAGGCAGACATAATACAGAATTTCTATAAGGAAAACCTGAGAATAACTGCTTCAGTTTTCTTTTTCTGTTATTAACTCTTCCCACTTTCACCCCTTTTTCGTATCCTCTGTTTTCCACCTTCCATGATTAATGGTTAATAAAATACATAGAATGATTGTTGGGGTAATACCATGCAAGCTACACTTGCTACTAAATGGGCAGTTCAGACAGACTCTGGATTTTAAGAGGGAGTTGCTTGGCTATGAACTGTATACCTTAAATAAAAATCTTTGGAACACGTAGGGGGAACTCTCCATCTGTTTTGGGAGTCCCGATCCTATATACTCCCTGGAGAGTGGGAAATATTATTGAGATATGTAACTAAGAATGTCCACGAAAGGGAAATGAAAAGGTCATTTTAGCTCTTGCCTTCTCTTTCTTAAAAGCCTCGTAGTAGAAAAAAATAAATTCTGTTTTTGAAAGGAAACTAAATTTTACCAAACCTCCCCTCACTTGTACGAAGCAAGAGGCATCCAGAAATGCTAGAAAAAAGAGTAACACTCACAGGGCTTTCTGAAACTGCATTTACTTTTGTTTTATGTTATTCTTTTCCATATTTTATGAGTATGCTGTTAACTTTCAAATATGGGAGTCCTATTATAAGTTAAGAAATAATTCACGATAGATTTGGGGAAGGACTTAATGATCAAATATGGCTATTCTTCATGAATGAGTAATTGTTCTTTTTCACAGCTGGTAAAGAGAGTACATGAAAAATGAATGTCCTACATAGATCTGTATTAGCAATATACACAGAATACATGCAGAGAATGATCCTCTTTGGTCCCCCCATGAAACTTTTATACAGGATTCAGTGTGACTAGGAAATACCGTACATATAGAGGGCAACCCTACCAGTATATATTTAAGTAGTGGAAATGAGGCCAGTGTTGGTTAACAGGGGTTATACACAAACCTCCTATAGGAGCATGGGGAATGTGGATGGCTGGGGAGGGCACAGTAATTTTGGCAATGATTAGCCTAATATGTAAATGTGAAATCTCTTCTTGATTATGTCAGTATGACACTGAAATCATGGAATTTTATAGTCTAGGGTTCTAATTATTGGTCACCACAAGGCAACTATTTGTCTTAATATGTGGACTCTTACATGCTTAAAATCTTCAGAACTTTTTGGGTTTGTGTAGATTTTTATTGCTTGGTTAATTTTTTAATGTTTTATATTGTGTATATTTTATTCTCTATCATAGCCCAGGATTTAGAAATGCCTAACACCTAATCGTTACTCAGTAATTATTGGCTGATTAATGAATAAATATTGTTATTGAGAGAAGCATATCAGAGTTTGTGAAACAAGGACTTTCTGGAAAATGTAAGATACATGGGTAAAATTCACAAAGCATTACCGTTCTTCATGGGTTTGTGGGAAAGACAGACCCTTTGCCAAGAGCAGAGAAGTCACTTTTCAGCTTTAACTTTTTAAATGGACTTTTAAAAGCTCCTAAGACAGACCACCACCATATAAAATGTCAGAGAAGGGAACTCTCAAGTCTGGTATCTAAACACCAAGAGGGAAGTTTGGTGAACTGATTGTAGAAGGTTTTGCTACAATCCAGAACATTGGTAAGATGGAAAATATGAAAAAGGCCAGTGTCCTCTCACTTTTCAGGGGTTCATGTAAAATCCCTTCTTGATTTCGGGCTGGTGTGAGGACATATGAAAAGGTCTGAGAGAAGAAAGCTTGGGGGTATGGAGGGCGGTGTGAGACCTGGGCTCCCACAGTCACTCCTGCTTGAAAGGCCCCAGTGGGTTTCAGGAGGATTAGGAACCCCAGGTACATTTTAGGGGTTCAAAGTCAAGGGAATCTTGTTCTCCACTTTCTGCTTGGAATTCTGGGAGGAGACCATCACACGGTAGGATAGAAGTCACAATGTGAACTGGTATCCCTTGCTAATACTGTAGCAAATCATTCTTTATGTAAAGAGGGATTAAAAATGAGTGATCATGAGAAGGTAAATCTTCGTTAGCAAGGCCTATGTGGAAGCTTCTGGTGTTTAGGCTCCAGGATATATTATCTTATACTATGGACACAGTAAATATTAGTTCATTTTCTTTCCCTCTCAGAGAGTTTCATGCAAGTCTGAACAAGATAGGTGCCTAGTAGGTGATCCTAGGTAAATCAGGGCCAAATTTTAGAAACTTCCAAAGTCAAGCCTAAACACTAGCTTCATGATTATACTTTATCCATAATAAAAACAGAACACTTTACATCATCTTGAACACAGAACCAACTCTTAGGAAAGAAATGCTAGCCAACTTTATATTTAAGGTAATTGGTAGAGGAATTGGACTGACCTTTTTAGTTTTTTAAAGAGTTATTTATTATTTATTTTATTTTATTTATTTTTGGCTGCATTGGGTCTTAGTTGCGGCATGTGGGCTCTTCGTTGCAGAGCATGGGCTTCTCTCTAGTTGTGGCATGTGGTTTTTCTCCTTTCTAGTTGTGGCGCGCAAGCCAGGGCACGTGGGCTCAGTAGTTGTGACACGCAGGCTTAGTTGCCCCGTAGCATGTGGGATCTTAGTTCCCTGACCAGGGATCGAGCCTGCGTCCCCTGCATTGCAGAGTGGATTCTTTACCACTGGACCACCAAGGAAGTCCCCTGACCTTTTTAAAATAGGGATGAAACTTACCTTTTAGTGTACCTATGAAAAAAGATATACTAAGGCTATAATAATAATTAAGATATTTGAGGCAGTTCAGGGAATTGAAAGAGCTGTAAACTGTTTCACTAAAGAAAATGTATAATTACCCAAGAATATGCAAGTGAAATTTTAAACAGGAAAAATCGTGATCTGAAATCATTAAAGTTTCCCAAGGCGAATGTTTAGATTGATTCCAATTCTGGCTCTTTGGACTCATAGAATTTTTAGGCTGGAATCTTTGACCAACCTGTTTGTTAAATAATGCAAGATCCTGTACAATGTGTGCTTTTGTTAAGTTTTATTTTCAGCCCTGGTGCTTTTCTGTGCATTCAATAAATCTAGTACAGAATGAGTCTATTGAATTACTTCAGTTCGATTAGACCTTGTTCTACACACTAGAGATACAAATGTGATTCAAATAGACAAAATGCTGAGAGACTTTAGAACTAAAATAGTCAAAACTACTCATTCTGCAGAGAAGAAACCTAGACCTTATAAGACGGGGAATGTTCAAATGTCTCACAGCCATTTAGTCACTGAGAAAGGACTGGAATGTGAGATCCTGACTTTTGATTCATTTTAATTATTTAATTCATTCTTTGACCAGTTGTCATCTCCCGAGGGAAGCAGATTCCTAGTAGATACCTGGAGTGTTACGTCAAAATGGACCTTCCAGCCGTAAAAACACAGCTATTGGTTTTGTTTTAATGTGAAACACTCAGTAATACATTTTTACCACATAAAATTCCTGTTGGTGATATATATATATTGCCTCTTTGAAAACTTTACCAATCCTATGTATGTTGCTTAATTGGGTAACGACTAACAGCTTATGACAACATAAATTTGGAAAATAGTAGAATGTTGTACAAGATTTATTCACAGTGTACACTGTAAGTTTATTCTCATCTCTCCTCTCTATTTAGGCAGATTTTCAGTACATTTATGAAAGAAGACATATTTATGCATTCTGAAATTTTATTAGAATTTCCTTGTAAGTGACACAGTCTAACATGGATGAAGAATTAAATATCTTTAGAATACGTTTTGGAGTGTGTATAGTACACTTCACTATGATTAGGTACAAGCTATGTGGAACTTACGAGCCACATTTTTATCTCTATTTATTGCACTATAAAACATGTCCTGGGGCTTCCCTGGTGGTGCAGTGGTTGAGAGTCCGCCTGCCGATGCAGGGGACACGGGTTCGTGCCCCGGTCCAGAAGGATCCCACGTGCCCTGGAGCAGCTGGGCCCGTGAGCCACGGCTGCTGAGCCTGTACGTCTGGAGCCTGTGCTCCTCAGCGGGAGGGGCCACAACAGTGAGAGGCCCGCGTACCGCAAAAAAAAAAATGTCCTAAAAGTACCAACAGATACTTAGCGTACCTTAAATTATCATTGTGGAGTCTAATTAAAAAGATGTTTAATAGTACACAGTAAATACACCTGAGACTAAATCAGGGTAGGGACACAGTTGTTTGTTTTGTTTTGCCTTGGCTTCTGAATGTTTTCAATCTCTGGGGACTGCTATCAGAGTGCTTTCTTAAAAAGAATGCTTATTGGAATTTTTTTTTTTTTTTTTGGCTCTTTTCCCCACAAGAGTTTACACTCTTGTGGACTGTGTCTTTCACTCACGTGTTAGTGAAATTACAGATCCAACCAGCCTTTTACTGGTGAGGAATGGAAAGATTTAGAAACAGACTCACAAAGAGAACAGACCTGTGGTTGCCAAGAGAGAAGGGGGTGGGGCAGGGATGGATTGGGAGTTTGGGATGAGAAGATGCAAACTAGTATATCTAGAATTGATACAAAACAAGGTTCTACTGCAGAGCACAGGGAACTATATTCAATACCCTGTGATAAACCGTAATGGAAAAGAATATGAAAAAGAACATATATAATATATAACTGAATCACTTTTCTGTACAGCAGAAGCTAACACAACATTGTAAATCAACTAGACTTCAATAAAATAAACTTTAAAAAGAAGGTTTTGTTTGCGATCATACCCTCAAGTTCAAAGAACTCACAGCAGAGAGAAATTCCATGATTGATGATGGTCATTTTAAGGACTTTAGTGTTTTTACATCTTTATGAACAAATCTATATATAGACTCATTGGAGACTCTGCAAAGAGGAGAAAGCTTATAACTATTTTACCCGGGAAAAAAAATCTAAGAGAGCAACTTTTCACTGTCCGTGTGTCGAAAAGGGGAGAAACTTCATATGCACAACAGATGAATGTATGTTTTCTTTTATTCTTATTAATCATATACTTAATTAAAGAAAAAATATATTGATGTGAAAACCTAGATATGAAGAAAGACATAACTACATGGCCTAAAGATAAACACTCATAACATTCTGACATAAAATTCCAAAAATGTCAAACATAGAGTTACATGTTCATTTTGGTGGTATTATATTGTATAAATGATTTTGCAGAAATGTCCTTTCCTTCTACAGTAGCTTTAATAGATTTCGTATAGTATATTAAGTGAATTTACTACAATATATTCAACATTGTTTATAATTTTCATTTCTGTATAAAATCAGAAAAAAAGAATCTTTGATGAGCATTTCCATGGGCAAATATTTGCTCCCTTATTTAACTTACATCTCACTGAGTAGTCGTTTATATATGCACTCCTATGAAAACTACTCAGAAATACAGTCAGGAAGCACGTGGGTTAATGTGCTTCTGGAGAGTCCCGTCTGATTACGGATAGTAACTAGTAGCAAACATGTATAATATTTCTTTATTATGAACTTCTGAGTTCTCCTGTTATGTATACGATCTGGTAGGAGTGGGTGAAAAGCACGGTCTTCTAAACACTGTGGAGGCTCTCAATCTACGTGTTTTACCTTTACCTTTTCTCTACAGAAGATTTAGGACTTTCTCATTCACATATTTAAAAATCACAGTTTTTTAAAAAAGACATACATACAAACTTCAACAGACACCTATTAGATCAGATTTAAGCTAATATAGATTTTTTTATACAATATGAAGAGATTGGAAATCATATTGATTCAGTTCACTTGGTTAATAAAAACAACTGCTATTCCATAAGCCACATTCCGTCAGGTGGTTTATCCCAATTTACTCATTAAATTATTAAAATGACACTAGGCAGTGCCCATGTGTGCACAAGGAGAAAGCTGCGGCTCGGAGACATTAAGCAAGGCACCCCAGGTATCAGAGCTAGTAATTGGCAAAGCCGATGTTGAAATTATGTTCCGCTTTACCCAAAAACCGAAACATTAGTCTGCTGAATCTGCCTGGTTTGTAAACTTGCTGACGGAACCTGTTAAACTTTTCGGATTGCTAAAGGAAATCATTTCAGTTGAGTTAATTTCCGCAAGTTGTCTCTTAAAAGGAGAAAGGTGATCGTAAATTTTTCCTTGTGCTTTCCTGAAGTTGTGAATTTTTTTTTTTTTTTTTTTTGCGGTACGCGGGCCTCTCACTGTTGTGGCCTCTCCCGTTGCTGAGCACAGGCTCCGGATGCGCAGGCTCAGCGGCCATGGCTCACGGGCCCAGCCGCTCTGCGGCATGTGGGATCCTCCCGGACCGGGGCACGAACCCGTGTCCCCTGCATCGGCAGGCGGACTCTCAACCACTGCGCCACCAGGGAAGCCCCAAGTTGTGAATTTTTAAAACAGAAAATACCCTTCCTCAGTGGCTCACCGAGCAATAGTCTATCACCACCGGTGAACAAAACTGTCGTAAATATTAGTGAATTACATACACGTGTGCATTCTGATAAGGACCAGACTTCACACTCACCTGCTGCCTGCGCCGACCTAAGGTGAGGACAACAGCTGCGCGCTCTCTTTGTTCTTCCGCCTTAGCCAGTGTCCACGAAACCCACCACCACCGAGTTTCCTGTAATATTCCCAGGCATATCATGAAAGCATTTTTAATTTAATTATTTAAACTATTTTTTCAGTGCCCTCGCACTTCTAATGCAGCCGTCCAGCCCTTTTACTCTGCCACTGAAATGCATCATTGATCTTACTCTTATTTTCCTATCCCTAAAGGAGCGCACGATGTTTTCCCGCCTGTGAGCAGCACCGCCAGCCCTCAAACGCCTTGAACCTCTGCGTTTTACAGAGCCCTTGAGGGGGGTTCGTCGCCTGTAACTGCTTCACTACCTGTTGCATTGTATTGTCATCAGCAATCTTGGGTCCTCCGTTGCTGTTTCCCCCCCCCCCCCCAGGGCCCACTTTTATCTCTAATGCAGCCTCCGGGGGTGAGGGGGCAGTATTACAAGCCTTCTGTTTCTCAGCAACTCATCCAATCAACGGTGGTTTCTGTTTATTTGTTTGGTTCTGCAGTGTGGACCCCGGTGTAGCCTCTTACTGTCTCTAGGGACCCAACTCTTTCCTTACCAGGTTAAGTGATGATGTGCCCCTTGCATTCTCTGGTGGAGCTGAGTGAGGTGAGATAGATTCTAAAGGAAAGCATGTTGCCTTGTGAAGCAGAGGCCTCTATGTTACCTTTCAGATGTGAAAAGGGGAGACCACTGGGCGGTAATAGGTAAAGGCAGGGGCAATTCTGCAGGCTCAGGAAGTGTAGGGGGACTTGGGGTTTCAAGGTTCTGTAGAGCATAGGCCCTGAAGTCTCCATCCCAGGTCTCAGGATCCCATCCCCACCCCTTTCCTGTCCAGGCCCCTGACTCTGGGGTAGCAGCATTGCCGGATAGAAATCAGCTTTCTCCAGAGCTTCCCTACCCTTGTAATTAAGTCCTGGACCGGATCTTTCTGAGTTCAGGAGACAGCGTTTCTATTTTTATGCTTACCAGCGATGTCCAAAGGACTGTCAGACTTTGCTTAAATTGGTCGTCAGTAACGCTTTCTGTCTCTCCAGTACAGCTATGGCATTCAGCTAGAGTCATCTACTGCCATCATTCTTTCTATTATGACTCCCACTTACCTCTCAGTTGCTGGAGACGTTGCTCGTGCCAGAGCATTCTCCACCGTTACCCCATCCCTGTTCACCACCAGTGACATTTTAGCAATTTCATGGCTACAGCATACTGGGGGCTACCCAAAAGCCAGTTAGTACCCGTGATAGCCAGACAATTGGCAAGAGACGTTGTCTTTGTCTGTTCCGGCTGATCTAGCAAAATACCATAGTCCTGGTACCTTATCAGCAGCACAGACCTGTTTCTTACAATTCTAGATGCTGGACGTCTGAGATCAGGGTGCCAGCCTGGTTGGTTGAGGGCCCTCTTCCTGGTTCATGGCCAGTGTCTTCTCACTGGGTCCTCACACATAGAAGGAGGAAGGGAGCTTTGTGGGGTCTCTCTTATAAGGACACTAATCCCATCCATGAGGGTCCTGCCCTCATGACCTCAGCCCCTTCTAAAGGCCCCACCTCCCAATACCGTCACATTGGGGGTTAGGATTTCAAAATATGGATTTGGAGAGGGGAGACATTCGGACCATAGCAGATGTGATACGATTTTAAGATCTTATTATAAAGTCTTGTTATCAGACTACTTCTAGTACCCACTGTCTAAGGTCAAAGTCACTGAGACTCAGTCTTTGGGATAGGGATACTTAAACCCCTGAATACTGAATTTTGTTAAAGTCTTGACTGGATTTGTTACAAGATTGCTTCCATTTTATGTTTTGGTTTTTTGGCCATGAGGCATGTGGGATCTCAGCTCCCCGACCAGGAATCGAACCCACACCCCCTGCATTGGAAGGCGAAGTCTTAACCACTGGACCACCAGGGAAATCCCTGAATACTGAATTTGAGGCAGGAAATTCACCGAGGAATGATCTAGTGATGCATACAATGGTATGAAGGAAGTTAGAATTAGAGCTAGAAGGTCACCTGTGATGCCCTTGTAATAGTGGTATCAGCCAGTCCCCATGGGAACTCTGGTGCTAGGATGGGTCTTGAAATTTGTCCAGGATTGACTGAGGCACATACCCTAGAGTGGGGCAAGTCACTGTCTGCAGGCTGCTCCTGGGGAAAAGCTATAACCTGAACAAAGAAATTCTCTTTGGCTAAGGACAGTTCCAAGGAGACTCAATAAATTCCACGTGAGACTCAACTGTGAGCCGTCAGCAGCCAGTACTAACCCCAGATTTGAGGATGAAGCTTTCCGTCTGGAACAGAGCATCAGGACAGTACAACATAGCATCCGTGGCATTGAGAGTCCTGAGAGAACTAGCAGAGAAAGCTCTTCAGTTTAGGGATACATTAATGTGAGACAGAGGTCCTATCTGCTCTCTCATCCATAAAGCAGTAGTGACAGAACTTTCTTATACCAGTATAAAAAGCATTCCAAATATTTCATTCATCCAAATCGTCCCCTCTGTCTCAATGCAGGAACAAAGAGTGTTCCCATCAGAGCATAGAGTACTTAGTGTTCTGCCGTGGTGTTTTCAATTTAATTACCATTAATAGTGATTAAAATTATAAAATGATTTTCTGGGCTTCTCTGGTGGCGCAGTGGTTGGGAGTCCGCCTGCCGATGCAGGGGACGCGGGTTCGTGCCCCGGTTCGGGAGGATCCCACATGCCGCGGAGCGGCTGGGCCCGTGAGCCATGGCCGCTGAGCCTGCGCGTCCGGAGCCTGTGCTCCACAACGGGAGAGGCCACAAGAGTGAGAGGCCCGCGTACCGCAAAGAAAAAAAAAAAATTATAAAATGATTTTCAAATGTTGGAGCACAGAGGCAAAGCATCACTTGTAATGTTACAGAAGTGCCTCTTCGTTTTAACTCCCTGCTTACCCACTTACTAACTGTGGTCACTTGTCTTTTGCATTGTTGTTATTTTAGGTTATATTCAATTTTGTATCTTGATTTTTTTTTCATTTAACTTTGCTTTTTAAAAATTCAACTTTATTGAAATATAATTTATGTGCAGTAAGTTGCATCAATATAAAGGGTACAGTTTGATGACTTTGAGATGTATCCACACTTAGGATATTATTACCATAGACAAGGCATATCCCTCACCCCCAGAAGACCTTAGCTGGTCTAGCCCTCTCTACACCTAGCCCCAGGTCACCAGCAATCTGCTTGATGTCACCATCAATTAGTTTGCATTTTCTAATATTTTACGTCAGTGGAATCATATGGTGTACACTCTTTCAATTGGCTTTTTTTTTTTTTTTTTTTTTTTTTTTGCGGTACGCGGGCCTCTCACTGCCGTGGCCTCTCCCGTTGCGGAGCACAGGCTCCGGACGCGCAGGCTCAGCGGCCACGGCTCACGGGCCCAGCCGCTCCGCGGCACGTGGGATCTTCCCGGACCAGGGCACGAACCCGTGTCCCCTGCATCGGCAGGCGGACTCTCAACCACTGCGCCACCAGGGAAGCCCTCCACCACATTTTTATAACCATTCACTGGTTGATACACATTTTGTTTCCAGTTTGGGGCTATCATAAACATTTGTTTACAAGTATTTTGTAGGTTTATGCTTTTATTTCTCTTGCATAAATACGTAAAAAGGAATTGCTGGGACAAATAATAAGGGCATATTTAACTTCTTAAAAAAGCGCCAAACAATTTTCCACAGTTGTTGTATTAGTTTAAATTCTCATTAGTGTGTATGAGAGTTCCAGTTGCTCCACATCCTCGCAGGACTTGGTATTGTGGGTATTTTTAATTTGATCCATTCTAATGGATGTATGGTGGCATTAATTTGAGGTTTCAATTTGCGTTTTTCCAGTAGCAAACATAGTGAATGTGCTTGATATGCTTGTTAGCCATTCGTGTTTCTTCTTTTGAATATCATCTGTTCAAATGTTTGCCCATACATTTTAATTTACTCTCTTTATAATATTGAGTTTTAAGAGTTCCATATAAAAGATATTTTAGGTCTTTTTTTTATTAGTTGTCTATTTTATACACATCAGTGTATGCATGTCAATCCCAATCACCCAGTTCATCACACCCCCACCCCCCTCAGCATCCCCCCTTGGTGTCCATACGTTTGTTCTCTACATCTGTGTCTCTGTTTCTGCCCTGAAAACTGGTTCATCTGTGCCATTTTTCTAGACTCCACATACATGCGTTAATATACAATATTTGTTTTTCTCTTTCTGACTTACTTCACTCTGTATGACAGTCTCTAGATCCATCCACATCTCTACAGATGACCCAATTCCGTTGCTTTTTATGGCTGAGCAATATTCCGTTGTACATAGGTACCACATCTTCTTTATCCATTCGTCTGTCGATGGGCATTTACGTTGCTTCCATGACCTGGCTATTGTAAATAGTGCTTCAATGAACATTGGGGTGCATGTGTCTTTTTGAATTATGGTTTTCTCTGGGTATATGCCCAGTAGTGGGATTGCTGGGCCATATGGTAATTCTGTTTTTAGTTTTTCAAGGAACCTCCATACTGTTCTCCATAGTGACTGTATAAATTTACACTCCCACCAAAAGTGCAAGAGGGTTCCCTTTTCTCCACACCCTCTCCAGCATTTGTTGTTTGTAGATTTTCTGATGTGACCCATTCTAACCAGTGTGAGGCGATACCTCATTGTAGTTTTGATTTGCATTTCTCTAATAATTAGTGATGTTGAGCAGATTTTCAAGTGCCTCTTGGCCATCTGTATGCCTTCTTTGGAGAAATGTCTATTTAGGTCTTCTGCCCTTTTGTTGATTGGGTTGTTTATTTTTTTAATATTGAGCTGCATGAGCTGTTTATATATTTTGGAGATTAATCCTTTGTCCGTTGATTCGTTGGCAAATATTTTCTCCCATTCTGAGGGTTGTCTTTTCGTCTTGTTTATAGTTTCCTTTGCTGTGCAAAAACTTTTAGGTTTCATTAGGTCCCATTTGTTTATTTTTGGTTTTATTTCCATTACTGTAGGAGGTGGGTCAAAAAAGATCTTGCTCTGATTTATGTCATAGAGTGTTCTTCCTATGTTTTCCTCTAAGAGTTTTATAGTGTCCGGTCTTACATGTAGGTCTTTAATCCATTTTGAGTTTACTTTTGTGTATGGTGTTAGGGAGTGTTTTAATTTCATTCTTTTACATGTAGCTGTCCAGTTTTCCCAGCACCACTTATTGAAGAGACTGTCTTTTCTCCATTGTATATCCTTGCCTCCTTTGTTATAGATTAGTTGAACATAGGTGCGTGTGTTTATCTTTGGGCTTTCTATCCCGTTCAGTTTATCTATATTTCTGTATTTGTGCCAGCACCATATTGTCTTGATTACTGTAGCTTTGTAGTATAGTCTGAAGTCAGGGAGCCTGATTCCTCCAGCTCCGTTTTTTTCCCTCAAGATTGTTTTGGCTATTTCGTGTCTTTTGTGTCTCCATACAAATTTTAAGCCTTTTTGTTCTAGTTCTGTAAAAAATGCCATTGGTAATTTGATAGTGATTGCATTGAATTCGTAGATAGTTTTGGGCAGTATAGTCATTTTCACAATATTGATTCTTCCCATCCAAGAACATGCTATATCTCTCTATTGTTTGTGTCATCTTTGATTTCTTTCATCAGTGCCTTATAGTTTTCTGAGTACAGGTCTTTCACCTCCTTAGGTAGGTTTATTCCTAGGTATTTTATTCTTTTTGTTGCAGAGGTGAATGGGATTGTTTCCTTAATTTCTCTTTCTGATCTTTCGTCGTTAGTGTATAGGAATGCAAGAGATTTCTGTGCATTAATTTTGTATCCTGCAACTTTACCAAATTCATTAATTAGCTCTAGTAGTTTTCTGGTGCCATCTTTAGGATTATCTATGTATAGTATCATGTCATCTGCAAACAGTGACAGTTTTACTTCTTCCTTTCCAACTTGTATTCCCTTTATTTCTTTTTCTTCTCTGATTGCCGTGGCTAGGACTTCCAAAACCATGTTGAATAATAGTGGCGAGAGTGTGCATCCTTGTCTTGTTCCTGATCTTAGAGGAAATGCTTTCAGTTTTTCATCGTTGAGCATGATCTTTGCTGTGGGTTTGTTGCATATAAAAGTCTTTTATCACATATGCATATTTTGAAAATTGATACCATACTGTGGTTTGACTTTTTTTTCTTTATGGTGCTTTCATAGAACAAATATTTTTGATTTTGATATAGTTCAGTTTATCAATGTTTCTTTAATAGTTAATGCATTTTTTTACCCATCTTCAAAATCCTTGCCAAACAGAGTTGCAAAGTTTTTCCCTTATATTTTCTTCGAAAAGATTTATAGTTTTCGATTTTTATATTCAAGTCTAGGATCCACTTTGCATGAATTTATTCTCCCATCATTTTGTTGAAAACACTTTTCTTTCCTCAATGACTTTTCTTGGCACCTTCTCCAAAATCAATTATTTAATTCTGTGGATCAATTTTCCTTCGCTAAGTGATCTGCTTGATTAGTCTCTATGTCTCTACTTAAGCAATTCACTGCTTTCTGGTTTATCGAATCTTCGTAAGTCTTAAAATGAGGCCATTTAAATACTCTAAATTTCTTCTTTTTAAAAATTGCTTTGACTATTCTAAGTCATTTGGATTCATATAAATGCAAGAAAGAGTAAGCTTGACAGTTTCCACAAAAGCCTGTTGGAATTATTTTTGTGATTGCCTTGAACCCGTGTATCAATTTGTAGACGAACGACAACTAACCAATATTGAGGCTTCCCAACCATGCATACCGTCTCTATTTATAAACATTCTGTTGATGTCAATGCAGAGGTCTTGCACTTCATTTGTTAAGTTTATTCTAAATGCATAATGTTTTTTGATTCTAGTTTAAAGAGGGTTATTCATTATTTTCCAATTGTTTGCTTCTAGAACACACATTTTTGTATTAACCTTATAACCTTACTAAATTCACTTGTTAGTTCTAGTAGATATCTGTAGATTGCTTATGATATACTGAATAAACAGGCTTGACATCTGCAAATAATGACATTTATTTCAGTTATATCTGCCCTTAATATGAGGAAAAAAGCACATTATTTTCGAGCACATAATACATTAGAGTTTATCCAAGGTTTACAAGCCAAAGGTTCACAAACTCCATAGCGTGCTTTTTTTAGTTAAGAATCATCTCTGGTCATGCGGCCTAATAAGATATTACATCCTCCTTTAAAAGTGACTGCCAGCCTAACTGGTTCAAAACTTCCTTTGATCTGTACATTCGCTCATTGTTTCTCCAAAGTATCACCCTTTTCTTGGTGGATGGAAAAATTTTACTTCCTTTTTCTGTCAGCTAGAACTTTACCATCATGCCAGTTCCAGTTTTCTGGCATATCTACACCCAGAGCACGAGACAAAGTGCCCTCTTCTTTGTACCAGGAGAATTCAGAAGGCAACAGGAGATGAGAAATAATGCATAATATTCTATTACTCCCATGCATGTGCACAAAAGTGCCAGTGCAGAACCTAGCAGTATTGTACTCATGGAACACGGAATGGACCAAAATACTGATAAGAATTTTTGGATGGGGATAATGGATGACTTGTTTCCTTTATTCTTTTTTCTGTCCTATGTTCTTCAAATTAACTGTCATAAAACGTGCATTGTTTTTCAACCGTGAAATCAAAACTTTGTTTCCTAGAAGAAACATGAGAAAGGTTACAATCATTGGTTTTCAAACATATCATAATTATTATATAAAGTTGATAGATGCAGGGCTTTGGGACTCTTCTTTGAACTGAACTTTTAAAAAGAGAAAACTTCTAGTTCTCCGTAATGCTAGTTGGAAGCACAGTATCTCCCTTTTATTATCCAGTTAGGGTCATCTTTCTCGTCTTCACAGTCTTATGTGCTGAAACTTTGGATTATCTATGCCAAAGACTTTTCAAGCAGTAAGTAAATTATATTATATTATTTGGAGCTGTGTTTGCATACAAAGTTTTTGACAGAGGGTTTCTTTTTTGAAATATTAAACTGAAATATGCAAACTAATATAATGTTACATGTCAATTATACCTCAATTTTAAAAATAAAGAGACAAAGAAATATAGAAAAAAATTATATTCCTTGCCATTTCATGAGTTGGTAATACTCTCTGATTCAAAAAAATAAAAAGGATTTTCATATGTGGTATAAGCAACATTTATGTGGTTATTTAAGTTTAAACATGGTAATACAAACTTTTACTAAAATTGCTTTCCTGAGTTCCTAAACAGCATATATACTATATGGTATTTAGTCAAGGATATTAAATAATTTCATGGATTTCCAAAATTCAATGAATCGCAAAACTTAATTATAAAAGATAGAATTCCTATTACATTCTATCCTAATGTGAAAACATTCTAATATTTCTCAGTTTTAGAATTGCATTAATGATGATTGATGTATTCGGGGTACTAGACTAAGGGATGTGATGGGTACTTGGATAATCTGTCTCTTGAGGGGTTGCAGTTCTCTACTGTGTATAGGTTAATGGTTTCTTTTCTTTTTTATTTTGTTCCATTTGATTATAAATCCTTTGAGCTGTGATTTTGGATCCCTATTTGTTTGAATAGCAGTTTTAAGGGGACACACTGACTGCCAGCCTCTGATTGTTTCTGTAGTACACCATCTCATGGTGGGCGAGTAGAGACATGATAAATCTGGCTTCATGGCAGGGCATTAAAAAAAAAGAAAAACAAGCCTCAGAGGTTTTAAGTAACTGCACTCATGAGTCAACTGCTTGAACTAAATGCCACCCAAACTTAGGTGGTGTTAATTGTCATTGGGTCTAAATGTTAAACTCAATGCCTAGGGAACAGTAAGGAAGCTGAAGATTGCACACACCAGGGTGAGGATGGGTCACCAAATGGTGACATGGACTATACATGTTGATTTTGGGAAATAGATGTCTTACAAGGGACCTAGCTACTGCCTTTGAATCGTGAGTATTAGTCCACAGGACAGGGCTGAGACCGATCTACGAAACCTGTGTAAGGAATGGACTAAATCTCGGGGAATGGGTTCCTTCCGTGACGGCGCAGAGCTGCAGCCTGGGTGTCCTGTGGGGCCGTGCAAAATGGGGTCTCAGTTCATTCTCAGTTGGGGTAGACAACCAGATTTACTGTTTCTGCCTAGATTTCCATGATCTCTATAAAAGGGCAAGAGCTTGGAAGGAATCTGCCAGCCTGGAACCCACTAAGGGGAAAACCATGTTATAGTACCCAAGAGGCGTGTAAGTTTCAGATGACATTACCATAAATGTGGGTTTCTTGTAATTCGTAACAAGCCCCTTTCCACCACAACTGTGTTTGTGTCAATGCGGTGACTTTTGGAAGGGGAACCAACCTTGAATAGAGGGTTGGAACTTTCAGACCCACCCCCGATTTCCAGGGAGGGGAGAGGGTCTAGAAGTTGAATCAATGTCCAGTGGCCAGTGAGTTAATCAGTCATGTCTGTGCAATGAAGCCTCCATAAAAACCAATAACAGTGTTGCAGGAAGGGGGACCCCTTCCAGGGCCTGAGAGTGGGCTCTTGTCTAACACTCGGAAATGAATTGTCCGAGGAGACACGCATGCTGGCAAAGCAGGAGACTTTATTGAGAAAGGGCGCCCGGGTGGAGAGCAGCAGGGTCATGGAACCCAGGAGAATGCTGTACCGCAGGGCTCGCAGTCTCGGGTTTTATGGTAACGTGGTTTGTTTTGGGGTTGTCTCTGGCCCATCACTCTGACTCAGGGTCCTTCCTGGTGGCACGCGCATCACTCAGCCAAGATGAATTCCAGTGCAAAGGACTCTGGGAGGTTGGCAGGACACATGGACTGGTGTCTCCTCTCTCCTTTTGACCTTTCCCGAATTCTTCCGGTTGGTGGTAGCTTGTTAGTTCCACGTTCCTTACCAAGACCTCCTGTTGTAAGATAACTCATGCAAGTGGTTACCTTCGGTCCTGGCCAGGGCAGGCGGTTTCGGTCAGGGCTTCCCCTAACAAAAGGAGGGTGTTCAGAGCACTTCCGGGTTGGGGAAGCAGATACACATGCCCCTGTGCCGGACCCCAAATTCCAGGAGGACATAGGTGCCTTTGCTCTGGACCTCATCCCATGTATCTGTTGATCTGGCTCTTGGTCTGCATCTTTAAACATCCTTTGTAATAAAATGGTAATCTAGCGCATAACCAGGTTTCCTGAGTTCTGTAAGCTGTTAAAGCAAGTTAACAGAATCCAAGGACGTCACGGGAACCTCTGACTTATAACCGGTCAGTTAGAGGCACAGGTGACAAGGTGGGCCTATGACTGGTGTTCTAAGATGGAGGGGGGAACCCCCAGTTGGTAGCCAGTTGGTCAGAAACACAGGTGTTAGTTAACCCGGGCTTGCCTTTGGTGTCTGAAGAGGAGGGCGGTCTTGGGAGACAGGCCTTTGCCTGTGGAACCTGATGCTGTGACTCCAGGTAGATGGTGTCAGAACTGAGCTGCATTCTCAGTCACCCTGCTGATGTGTGAGAATTGTTTGTTGGTTTGGAGAAGCTTCCACACACTTAGCAGTGGGGTCCAGGAACTCAAAACACAAGGGCTGTTGACTTTCATAACTCTGATCTTGACTCTCTCACCATGCAACTGGACTTGAATTTCATTTGTGGTGGTATATATTTAGAACTGCCTTTGTGGTCAGAACCATTTATTCTTCCTTCTTTATGATCCAAATGCTATACCAGTTTTTCTTCTTCTTCTTGCCTTAAACCCATAGACATTGTCAGGGAGCAGAAGTTGCCACCCCAAAATGTGTCTCTAAGCTGGTTATTTTCTAAGAAACAGCAGAAACTCTGAAAACCAAGTAGGAGTTACTTTTTTGTAAGAAAAATTTACATTTGTAAGGGAAATTTCCATTTGTAAAGGTGTCTCCCTCACTGTACCAGGAAGAGGAGGGTGACCAAATCTTCTAGAAACTTATCAGCGGAGAAGGCAGTATCTTAAACCTGCATCACAATCTTAGCCTCATTTACTGTGTGTTTCCTGGTGACGTCCCATAACCGACTCTCCCAACCCTCAACGTCCTCCTTTGTCTTAAGCTGAGGATGGTATTTAAGGTGAGGGCTCTGGCCAGTTTGGCGAGTTACTCAGTTTTCCTGGGTCTCTTCCATGTATACATGTTATTAAACTTGTGTTTGATTTTCCCCTGTCAATCTGTCTCATGGCGACTTCATTCTTAGACCATCCAGAAGAACCTAGAAGGGTAGAGGAGAATGTCTTCATTCCCAGCGTCATCCTTTGTTCGGATCCGCTAGTGGTCTCCTGCCTGCACTTCGCTCCACACTCAGCTGTCAGGCTGTACAGCGCTTCAGGTGACACCCACACCTGCCCGCATCCTTAACTTCCCTATCACTGTCCTCTCCTACCAGGGACACGCAGAGAAATTCATCTCAGTTGAATTCAACTTCCCACTCTTTCTCCACCTACACTAGAGCTTTTCAGGAGCTACTTTTCCTTGCATCACTCTACCACTAAACCTTAAAGTCCTCAACCTCCACTGAGCATGGAAGTTACTGTGTTTTTTAGCCAACTCTCCCTAGATTCTCCACGGCAGCCATTAAAAACTCTCTGCTCCCCTGAAAACTCCAAACCCCACACTTCCCACCAATCTCAAGAGATGTTATAAATCAGAGAAAAAATGTGCATATTTAAAATTCTCTCAACTTCCTGTCAAACTTACGCTGACTTAAAAAAAATGCACAATGTGAGAGTTGCAAGTTAAGTTTTATTTGGGGCAAACTGAGGACTACAGCCCGGGAGACAGCATTTCAGAGAGCTCTGAGAAACTGCTCCAGAGAGGTAGGGGGGGAAGGTCAGTAGTATATATGTGATTCGGGGGAACATACACACGATCAAGCACATATGTTTTTGCAGAACGTTTCTGCTCATCTCGTGAAGGTTACCGCCAGTCATGAGGAACAGTCGTCACCAAGAAGGATTTTAGCGCTTTTCTAGATACGAGGAGATGCAAGAACCGGGCTCATAAAATCGGCTCCTGAAAATATCTAACTATCCGAAGCCCTGTTTTGCCAGTTTTTCCCAGATCACAGAGGGCCTCATTTCTGCTCTCCACCCTGCACTCCTTTCAGGGGCGTTGAAAGTCAGCAGCTGAAGCAGCACTTGATTTACTCCTTGTAGAGGTAGATGACCAGTGCCAATGGCAAGTACCAGTTTGTAGCTGACACTTAAAAACATTATGGAGTCTACATTTAATCTTTCCTTTTCCATTCTGAGAGCAATACTTTCCTGTTTTGAAACTGTGGCACAGATTTTAGAGCGTAAACCATTAATTCTGGTTGAAGTCATTCTTGGGTACATCAGGTCGATTAGTCAAGAATTTTGGAACAGATTGTGGGGCATGATCCGTAACTGAAAGCTGTCCCTCCTTCTTCCTCGAGGTTCACTGAGGTGTCTGACACCTGAAAGGGTGTTCCTGGCACAGGTGAGACAGTAATTCAGTTGACTGGCGTTCACATCATTGATATTCTCACTAGATCACGTGTCTTTGCATTGAAGAAGATAAATCTTTAAGGGGAGAAATTTTAGACTCAGCGCCAGTGAATGGGGAAGACGTTGGACTGCTAAAATAAGTGAAGGACTCTGGTTTCATCCAAAGAATGTCATGTAGATAATATCATATAATGAGTTTCTTGAAAATGAATGAGGTCATACTGTCAAATCTCTGCCTATAAATATAGCCATGCTGCCAGTAGCATTCCTCTAGTTTTCCTTTTTTTCTTTATCAGTCTCTCTCTCAAGCTTGGAAACTCGGTTTCTATGCCTAGAATTAACATTATTGATTATCTTGAGTAGTAATGCATGGGTCACCAAGGGAGATATGGAGGGGTCAAATGGGTCTCTAGAACTCCACTCACCTGCTTTATAAAAGCTTTTATTTTCTTTATATATTAGGTTTCTATGTGTGGACTCTATGAATATTTTTTAAGTGCTTTATCTAAACAACTTCATTTTGTGCATTGTGGAATTGAAGTGTAAGGAGGCAACTTAACCTAGGTCATGACAGTGGTTTACTATGTCTCTCTTTGTTCAAAACGGAGAGTTCAAGGCTGATCACAGAAATACCTGTGAGATATGATAGAATGTAAAATAGATAAGGTAATAGGGGTAGGGAACACTGACATGTATTTAATAGATATTTTAGGAGCTAAGAATTCTCCATTTCCCAGTGTCTCCTTTCCCACACTTCCTTCCCAGAGTATGACACTACAGCTCCCACCAAGTGATGGTTATCTGACACCACAGGGAAATAAACCAGAAACAGTCCAGATTCTCCTTCCTGAGAACTGAGACTCCTTCCACTTAGTTTTCGAGTGGAATTATGAAATCATGAGGCTATGGATATCATTTTGGGGGGAAACTTTTGTGTTATCCTTTATTTATTTTGTATATTAGACTTTAAGTAAGATTATTTTTTGAAACAGCTACCTGATTATTAAAAAAAACTATCAAAACATAATTATTTAGGGCATTATAAAACTGATGTTAAAGAGGTGATCTAAGCTAACTGATGTAGTTGATTTACTAAGTTCCATCTTACTTAAAAATGGGAGCAGGCAAGAAAATCTAGAAAGCATAATAAAATACACGCACAGAAATGAGAAACCTTTTGGTCCCAGAGATAAATGGCAAGAGGGATTGACTTGGTTCCTGATGGCTCCCAATGACAAACTCTAACCAAACATTTCTGCCCTTAGTTTTCTTCAAGTACTTGGATTCCCTGTAATAAATTCTTCTAAAGCCGGATTGAAGACTTTAATTGGTTGTCTGGCAAACAGTAACTATGAAGCTTAAATTCTTGCTAGAGGTTGGATACAAGGGGATCTTATGGAGTCAAAGAGAAAAAGGAAATAGAATCAATTATGTTCCTCTTAGAAAAAGAAAGTGTTCCAAATAAGTACAACTATTCCTTATAATTATAATAGAGAAATAGATCCCCTGGGTCTTCACAGAATAAGCTTTGTGTAATATGACAAATATTATCTTCAGGAACATCCTTATAGTAATAAACACAACAGTGAGTTTCACAGGGTTATATGTGTTAAATTTCTTAATATAAACCAATCACACAATATCAAAGGGAAAGTTAATAAAGGGAGTTCGGCGTGGGTGGTCCTGGCATACATCCTGGGTACAACCAGTAGTGATGGTGTGAGAAACCAGGTCACCTAGTTCTTAGTTTATTGCTGTTTTATCCTCCTTACATCTTCTGTGAAGGGAAGCCATAGACATACATACGTGTATTAGAGAGAGACAGGGGTAGAGAGAGACAAACTGACTTCCGTGTGATGTCTACATGTCGATGCTATGTTCTAGATTGGTGAATAAGCACACACACACACACACACACGCACGCATACACACATACACTGCACCTGATAAATGGGAAGAAGAGTCAGTCTTTTGGCAAGATCTAAAATGTATTGACAGTCATAAGGTTCTATTTTTAATTTTGTGAAGAACCACCATACTCTTTACTATAATGGCTGTGCCAATTTACATTCCCGGGCTTCCCTGGTGGCACAGTGGTTGAGAGTCCGCCTGCCGATGCAGGGAACACGGGTTCGTGCCCCGGTCCGGGAGGATCCCACATGCCGCGGAGCAGCTGGGCCCGTGAGCCATGGCCGCTGAGCCTGCGCGTCCGGAGCCTGTGCTCCGCAACGGGAGAGGCCACAACAGTGAGAGGCCCGCGTACCGAAAAAAAAAAAAAAAAAAACAGTTAATATGGTAAATTTTACCATATGGATACTTTACCACCATAAAAAAGAAACAAATAACCAATAGAAGTGGAAGGAGAAATAGGTGATACCACTATTACAGTTGGAGACTCTAACACACCTTTATCAGTAATTGACACCATTGATTGATATACATTGTATTATTCTAAGTATACAATATTGTGGAAAAGGAGGAACACTGAAAGATGGGTGGTTGTCAGGTGTTTGGGGGCAGGGAGGGACGAATAAGAGGAACACAGTGGACTTTTAGGACAGTGAAATCATCGTAATGGTGAATACATGTCATTGTACATTTGTCGGAGCCCATATAATGTACAACACGAAGTGAGCCGTAATGTCAACTGTGGAATTTAGTGAAAAATAACCTGTCGACGGTGGCGCATTAGTTGTAACAATTGTACTACACCAAGGCAAGATGTTAGTGACGGCAATAGGGCAGATGAGATGATGAGGTGAGTGAATAGATGAGAACTCTCAGTAGTTTCTGCTTTTTCTGCCAGCCTAAAACTGTCCTAAAAAATAAAGTCTGTTAATAAAAGTCAGGAGGGAAAGACAAAATTCATAACACATACGACTAGAAAACTGGTATTCATCCTGAAAAATTTCAGCCTACTTTCTGTGGAAACCTAGTGTTTCATAAAGGGGTCTAGGAGACAAAAACCATGAGCATGGAGATTCTGATGGGCGGGTGCAGTTGAGAGGAATGTAACGATATCACCAAGCTGACTGCATACCACTTCATTTCTTACTGGTTTTATGCTTGAATTCCATCCTCAATTTCATTTAATATGAGTTTAACCACTAATATTTCTGAAAGCAAGGTGTATTTCTCAAGGTAAGCTGGGCTTCTCTTCTTTAAAAACTAAACTTATAATGGTCTCCGACAGTAAGAGTTTATTTACTGATCATGAGTCAGTCTGAGGAAGGTGATGTGGGTCACCTCTAAGCTATAACTTAGGTCTTTAGGTTGCTTCTGTTTTGTTGTTTCAGTATTTTGAGGGAAGAGAAGGAGCCTGGTATTGGCTGCTGGAAATGCCATAGGTCACCTCTGCTCACTTTCCACTGGCCTTTACCAGTGCTTTGTCCCGATTTAACTGCAAGACAGGCTGCGAAATATGCACCTGTCAGGGGCCCAGGGAAATGTCAGGTGATTGGTGACCGCCTATCTAGTCTCTGTCGCTTGACGGACAGTCTATACTTAAAATAGTTACAAACTGATGGGAATTTGTCACAGAAATAGCATCAAAATTATCTTGATGGAGAAAATCCAACTTAGGATCTTACTTACGTTTGTGAAGGTTGCAAGTTTGTATTGAGTTAAGAGCAAAACTTTTCAACATAGACTCAGCAGAATCAGAAATCAAGCTGTGTAGCAATCTGTGAAACATTGTTTTTTGTTTGTTTGCTTGTATTCTGTGTTTTTGTTGTTTCAGACTCCATGATACAGTTCTATGAATGAATTATAAAAGGTTCTGGCAGCTTCTTTGGGGGGATTCTAAATATATGTTTGGTATAATATGAAGTGGTGTAAGATTGGACTATCATTTAACTAAAATATCACCCTAACCACGCTCTTTGTGCACAATGCAGCAAAAGTTTAAAAGAAAACAACACTGGAGAAAAAGTATGACCCATTCGAGTCAATTAACAACTTTTACTTAGGAACCTGATCAGAAGTGACAGTCTTCCCGACCAGAAATAACACCAGGTTTTGTCTAATTAACATAACCCCTTCCCTATGCAACACTTTAAAGTTTCTTCCTAGAGTTGGTATAAGTTCAAATTAAATGGAAAAAATAGATCTTATACACGAATGCCAGGATTTCAAGGAGAGTGAGTAGCACAGGGAAGATGGCAGTGAATCTGGCCAAATCCCAGTGTCTCCTGACGGATTTGAAAAGTTGTCAGAACCCAGTATACAAACCTCAGTCTTCAGCCTCAGAGAAAGAAACTTTCTTTTCAGGTTACCAATGGTGGGTCTATTTGTTGGTGAATACTGTCATAGCTTTAGTCAGGTGTAATTGGTATACAGTGAACTGGACCTATTTAACATGTCTGATTTCATAAGCTTTGAGATATGTATATACTCTTGATACCATTACCTCAATTAAGACAAGGAACACATCCATCACTCCAAAATGTGTACTCAGGATCCTTGTAATCTCTGCCTCCAACCCTTCCCGCACCTCCTCCGCAGCCACTGATCTGTTCTCTGTCGCTTTAAATTAGTTTACCTTCTCTAGAATTTTTGTAAATGAAGCCACCCAGCCTGTAGCCTTTTTTTGTGATCCTTCTCTCACTGAACAACTCTCTTGAGATGTGTTCACATGTGTATTCATTATTCATTCTTTTTGTTGCCAAATTTGATTTCATTCCATGGGTATACCACAGTCTGTGTATCCATGCCCTTGTTGCAAGACTGGGTTCCTTCTAGTATTTGATGACTACATATAAAACTGCTATGAGCGTTAATGCAGAAGTTATTTAATGGACATGTAATTTCATTTCTCTTGGATAATTACTAAGGTGTGGATAGCTGGATGATACAGTCTGCATGTCTCATATTTTAAGAAACTGTAAAACTATTATTCAAAGTAGTTATACCATTTTATATTTTCACTAGACTTGTATTAGAGTTCCAGTTTCTGCTCAAGTTTGCAAATGTTTGTTGCGGGCAGCTTTTTTTTAATTTTAATCATTCTAATTTGGTTAATGATGCTGAACTTGCTCTTACTATCTATTTGCTATCCATATATCTTTGATGAGGTGTCTCTTAAAATTGGCCATTTTTTATTGGGTTGTTTGATTTTGTTTTTATTAATTTGCAGGAGCACTTTGTATGTTCTGGATACAAGTCCTTTATCTGATATATAATTTGCAAATGTTTTTCTAAATATGTGTCTAATCTTTCCATTTTCTTACTAGTGTCTTTTGAAGAGTGGAAGTGTGTAATTTTAATGAAATATCTTTTATACCTGTGTTCCCATATGAATAGTGCTTTTTTGTGTAGTATCTAAGATACCTTTATCTAACTCAAGGTCATAAAACACGTGGTTGTTTTTTTCTGTAGAGGTTTTACAGTTTTAGGGTTTGCATTTAGGTTTGTGATTTATTTTGCGTTAAATTTTGTAAGTGGGGAATAATACTGTATTCATATATATATTCAGTTGTGCCAGCACCATTTATGACAGAGACTATCCTTTATCTACTCAATTGCCTTTAAACTTTGTCAGAAACTAGTTGTCCATATATGTGTGGGTCAGTCTCTGGATTCAGTATTATATTTCCTTAAGCTACTGTCCATCATTAAACGAATACCACATGTAATGATTACTGAGGCTTTAAGTAAGCTTGAAATCAGATAGAATTATTACTTTATATTTCTCCTTTTTTCAAGATATTTGGTGTTTGGGGTCCTTTGAATTTTCATAATAATTTTAGAATAATTTTGTCAATTTTTACAAAATTTTAATTTTTCTGCTTCTCCAAAACCTTCAGCTAGGACTGAATGAGTGTATAGACCAATCTGGGGAGAATTGACATAGTAACTACACTGAGTTTACAGTCTGTGAAAATAGGATATTCCTCCACTTATTTAGGTCCACCTTAGTTTCTCTCTCTCAGAAGTACTGTAGTTTTCAGTGTACAGGTCCTTCCTATCTTTTGTCAGAACCTGAGTCAGGCAGAATCTGAGGTGACCCCCATGATCTCCAGCTCCTGATATCCTTGCTTGTGTGGGATCCTTGCCTCTTGAGTGTGGTTGGGACCTGTAAGTTGATTCTAACCAGCAGAATACGGCCAAGGTGACAGGCTGTTAAGCTATGTTTGTGTGATTATGTTATATAAGGTTCGGTATCCGTCTGGCAAAGACACTCTGTCTCCCTTGCTGACACTGAGGAAGCAAGTGGCAACACTGGAAGGTCCACCTGGCAAGGGACTGAGGTTTGCCTCCAGCCAACAGCCAGGGAGACACGCAGACCCTCAGCGTCAGAGCCCTCGAGGAACTGAATAGCACCAACAACCACGTGAGCTCAGAAGCAGGTCCTTCCCCGCTCGAGTCTCACAGGAGACCACAGCCTCGCTGACATCCTGCTGCAGCCTCGCAAGGCCCTGAAGCAGAAAACGTTGCTAAGCTATGCCCTGACATTCTTCTGTCCTTCCGTTGGATTTTATCAAATATGCTTTCTCTCTGTTTACTGAAATAACAACATGAATTTCTTTTAATTTGCTAGTGTAGAAAATCTCATGGACTGATTTTCAAATTTTTACTTGAGCTTGCATTCTTAGGATAAACTGCAACTGATTATTATATGTTACGGTTTTATTTATTTTTGGATTCCATTTTCCAGATCTCTTTAAATTTTTGCATCTGTGCTCATGAAGGAAATTGGTCTGACCTTTTCGGTTTTTCCTCGTGTTATCATTGTCTGCTCTAGGTATTGGGGTACTGCTAACATCACTGAGTGAGTTGGAAAGTATTCCCATCTCTGTATGTTCTAGAAGAATTTGTGTAGGATCGTTTTCACGCTTACGTGAATGTTTGGTATCATTTTCAGTGAAGCAATTTAGACCTTGATTTTTCTATGTGATAAGGCTTTTAACCACAAAGTCAATTTCTTTAACAGACATAGGACATCCAGGTTATTTGTTTCTTCATAAGTAAGCCTTGGTGTTTGTGCCATTGAGGACTTTTTCTGTCTCAGTTAAGTTGCTGAACTTATTTACATAGAGTATTCATATCATCTCTTCATGTTTTTACACCTGTAAAATTGAGGTGATTTCACCTCTGATATGGGTAATTGTGTCTTCTCTCTTTTTTTCCTGTTCAATCTGGCTAGAGGTTTACAAGTATTATTGATCTTCTCAAAGAATCGGTATTTGGTTTCCATGATCTCTTTCTATTGTTTTTCGATTTTCTATGTGTTGACTTCCACCATCATCTTTATTATTTTCTTTCTTTTATTTACATTGGTTCAATTAACTTTTGTATTCCTAGTTTCTCTTTTTTTTTTTTTTGCAGTACGCGGGCCTCTCACTGTTGTGGCCTCTCCCGTTGCAGAGCACAGGCTCCGAACGCGCAGGCTCAGCGGCCATGGCTCACGGGCCTAGTTGCTCTGCGGCATGTGGGATCTTCCCGGACCGGGGCACAAACCCGTGTCCCCTGCATCGGCAGGCGGACTCTCAACCACTGCGCCACCAAGGAAGCCCTATTCCTAGTTTCTTAAAGTGTGCACTGAGAATGTTGATTTGAGATCCTTCTTCTTTTCTAATATGGATGATTCCCCTTAAGCCCTGTTATAACAGCATTTCACAAATTTTCCAATGGTGCATTTTCATTATAATTCAGTTCAAATACCTTTTAATTTCCTTTTGACCCATGAATTATTTAGAAATGTTATTATTTTCCTTTTGAAAAATCAGGGACTTTCCACTGACCTGTTGTTGATTTCTAATTTAATCTCATTGTCATCAGAGAACATTCTTTGTATGATTTGAATTATTTCAAATATATTTGAACCTCGGTTTATAGCCCAGAAAGTGGTTTCTCTTTAAATCTGGTCTTTATGAACTTGAGAAGAGTGTATTTTCTGCTGCTAGGGGGTAGAGTATCCTGTAAATAAATGTCAGTTAGGTCAGTTATGCTTCCCCACTCTTCTGTACCCTTGCTAATTTTCTATTTGTTCTAGCAATTGTTGAGAGAAGAATATTGAAATCTCCAGTTGCAGTTTTGGATTAGTCTGTTTCTCTTGTTGTTCTGTCAGTTTTTACATCATGTGTCTTGATGCCTCATGTCTTAGTCTCTTTGGGCTGCTATAACAAAATGCCACAGACTGGGTGGCTTATAAACAAAAGATGTTTATTTCTCATCGTTCTGGAGGGTGGGGAGTCTAAGATCCAGGTGCCAGGTCCTGGTCTAGTGAGAGTCTTTCTCCTGGTTCATGGCTGGTGCTTTCTTGCTGTGTCCTCACATGATGGAAGGCAGAGGGTCACTTTGCAGCCTTGTTGATAAGGCACTAATCTTATTCAGAAGGGCTCCACACTCATGATTTAAATACCTCCCCCAAATCATCACCTTTGAAGATTAGGATTTTAACGTATGAATTTGGGGTGACACAAACATTGAGACCATGGCACTCTATTATTTAGGGTTGCCTTCTCTTCTCGATGACCTGACCTCTTTATCATTATGAAATTACCTTTATCCGTGCTAATATTTTTTGTTTTGAAAAATATTTTTGTTTGTAACTATATTTTACTATAGTTACCCCAGCTTTGATTTAATTCATATTTTCATAGTATATTTTTACATTCCTTTAACCTACTTGTGTCTTTACAAAGTTAAAGTTTATTGTAGGCAGCCTATAGCTGGATCTTGCTATTTTCATCCAATCTGACAATCCCTGCCTTTTAAATATGGTATTTAGATCACTTAAATTTAATGTGATTGTTGATATAGTTCAATTTAAATCTGTCATTTTATTTGTTCTATATTTGTTCCTCTTTTTCTTATTCCCCTTTTCCTCCTTTTCTGCCTTCTTTGAGATCATTTGTGTGTTTTCTTTTAATTTTTATATTTTATCTCCTTTGTTAGCTTATTAGGCATAAGCTCTTATTTTATATTTTAGTGGATGTTTGGGGGTTTAAAGAATACATTTTTAAAATACCACAGGCTAACTTCAAATCATATTATACCGTGTTAGTTAGAATAAGAACTTTATAACGATACGTCAATTCCATTTCTCTCCTCCTGACATTTGTGTTCCTGTCGCCATACAATTTATGTTTACAGGTGTTATAAACCCTACACTTCATTGTCATTTTTCCCTTAAAACAGTTAGTCCTTTTTTTAAAGAGATTTAAATAGTGTCAAAAAACTTATGTATTTAATCACAAAGTCATCTTTTCATTTCTTTGTGTAGATCCCTATTTCCATTTGGTATTACTTTTCTGCTGTTCGTATAATATTCCTTAACATGGCTATTACTGGAGACCTACTCCCCGTGAATTCTTCCACCTTTTCTGTGTCTAAAGAGTCTTTATTTTACGTTCATTTGGAAGCTATTTTTGTTGAAATAGAATCTGAGACTGGCAAATGATGCGAATTTTATGTGTTGTGTTGGGAGCAGAACCTCCCCAAAGCCTCACTGTTATGTTCAAAGAGCTCTTTCCCAGCTGTTTATCATGCTGTTCACGTTCCTTTAGTTGTGTCATCTGGCATTAAACAATTTTTCTTTATCTTTCGCTTGGTCTTTCATCATGGGCTTCTATTTTCACTCTCTTTCTCTCTTAATCCTGAAAGAGTTATCAAAGGGCAAGTCCCTGAAGCGACCCTGTGCCCCCGACATGCACCACTGTGGGCATCCCCTTTCTTTCCTGTCAAATGAGTTTACTTTTACTTGGCATTCTCTTTTCCCTTGCACGGTCATAATGAACTTTCCTCAGTGTTTGATTTTTCGCTTCTTATTCACTTGTATCTATTCTGTGGCCTTCATGATCTGATTCTGTAGTTGGTAACAGGTATTTTGCTTTTTGAAATTAGTGAATTATTCCACACCTTCAGAGTGTTTCCCATGGTCATTTTATTAAAACAAGATATTTCACCCAGTCAGAGTACTAATAATGAAAAGAAAGTCTTTATTTCCCATTCCATGGCCATTCTAACCACTGTTGGCTACCTTGGCTTTTTCACAGTTGCTTTGAAATTTTATTGTACATCTGCTTCCTTTGGCGTCTCAGGGGTAGAGCTGTCTTTCCTCCAGTCATGTCTCAAGTATTTTTTATTTTTATTTATTTTTATTATTTATTGATTGATTGATTTTATTTTTTTTTTTGCGGTATGCGGGCCTCTCACTGTTGTGGCCTCTCCTGTTGCGGAGCACAGGCTCCGGACACGCAGGCTCAGCAGCCATGGCTCACGGGCCCAGCCGCTCCGTGGCATGTGGGATCCTCCCGGACCGGGGCACGAACCCGTGTCCCCTGCGTCGGCAGGCGGACTCTCAACCACTGCGCCATCAGGGAAGCCCCTCAAGTATTTTTTAATTTTTCTTAAACTGTGGTAGTTTCCCTAGATTTCTTAAAAATTAAGTTTCCCATCTTAACAGTACTCTTAGCTGTGAACTGCTTTTCTGATCACATAGTGGCACAGTTTGTCCTTTATGTTTCATAAGTTTGTCTTGGTCCATCTGCTTTAAATGAAGTAACATCCCCTAAAACTATGACTTTTGAGTCATTACCAAGAACAGGCTTTATAGTCGTCATCTCACTAACTTAAACCAAGAATTTTCCCCTCTGAAGGAAAAGAAAATTGTCAACACTTACTCTGTCAAAAAGGCACCATTGATAACGGATTTAGGTGTTTTCTTTCTTAGTGATACATATCTATCACTTAAGTCAAATCCTTAACCTAAAACTGTTCTATAAGCATATGTCAATTTTCTCTCCAAAAATATGACTCCTAAACATCTGCTTATACCTAAAATAAAACCCTACCCTGTGGGTTGAATTATATTGCCTAAATCTTGCCTAATATCATAAGCTCTCTGTGTCCTCCCTTGTTTATTCTCACGCTTGACCTCATGGTTTCCCCTTCTCTCTCCAGCAAAGCTCTCCTCTCCCTGGGAAGCCTCACCCCAACCCTCTTTGGCTCCCACCACTTGGAATCCACTCTTTCCCTCCCCTCCCCACCACTGCTCACTTCCTCCACCTCACCTGCCTGCTAGGCAGCTCTTCCCCCTCTTGACCACAGGTGGTTACCAAAGCCGCTGCTTCGGCATGGTCCTCTGGTTCTCCAGCCCCCAATCTGAGATCTGTGTCCTTTCCTTTTTCTGTGAAGCCTCTCTCTCTAGCTTGATTGAAGAGCAATATTGATCATCAATACCTCCTCTTTCATTTTTGCTGTCTTCACTCCAATCCTCTTTTTCTGTCTTTCTGTCTTTTCAGTTTGCCCTATTTCTTCCTGTTTTGCAAGACCCCCATTTTCCAGCAAAAACCAAAACTTGGAGAAAAATTTCTTCACTTGATACAATCAAACCCCTCCAGGGCTTTCTCTGCTATCATTACCTATGCAGGGTTTTTTTTTGGTCCAATTTGCTTCTCTTTGCAATTTGCTTCTCAGTATTTGGTTCCAACCTTCCCCAGTCTTCTGACCATCACACCCCCATACACACCCCCATAATTCCCTTCCTAGGGTGTTCAACTCAGATTTACAGGTCCTCACACCCATCCTTTAAGTTGGATGGCGCTGGGAGTGTTATACCATTTTAAAGAAGCAGAAACTGGGCAACACTGCATTTCACTGTTATTTGATCAATTTAAAAACTAAGCAAACATTCTGACTGTGGTGCACATAAGAAACTATTTTGTTTGCAATTCCTTTGAATACAAATCTCAAGATGATACATATTTTTTCCTTCTTTAAATTAGTGTAATGGAATTGGTAAATGAGCAGACTTGGTAGTAAATTCTATAGCCCTTGACAAACTTCTGTTTAATCCCTACAGCTATGGCATCAATTGGGTCAAGCAGTAATATTTCCAAATTAGCATTTCATTTAAAAGAGAAAACACATGCTAGAATTTTCTCTCACATCTGCTTTCCCAGCCTGATCAATTTGGCAGACTGAGATTATGATGAGGGACAGTCACATGAGAATACTTCAGGGAAGCCATTTGCTCTTTCTGAGCTGTAACTTGTAGAAATTAGGTTTAGGTGCAAGATACAAATGATAAGAAAAAAAGAATTCTGTTTTAAACATCGTCACTTTTTTTTCAATAGCCATGTTATTTTCAATTCTTTATAAGTACTCAAACAGGCATTTGAAGATAAAATAGGCATATATTCAATAAGACAAAATTTCTAAAATCCCCTTATAGTTACTTTATTCCCACTCCTTTTATATTGTTTCTTCTGCCCCTTTGATGTACTTATTTTCAAGACCCCTTTTTCTTCGCACCATTGGATGACTGCTACGTCAAATTAGCTGTCTTGTGTAAAGAGGTAATTCAGAACTCTGTAAGAAAATACTTCTTAGGAATCAGATTCTTCTATCATGTCTTTTAAGGTGTATGTACAATTTTAAAGGTTGAAAGGTCAATTTATGATTATTGTTACTCTAAAATAATCCTTCTGAGCAAGCAATCGACAAGTTCTCCTAAAACTGTGTGCTGTAATTAGTTATGGAGTTTCCGAATAGAATCTCTCCATCATCTGCCTTTCTTGTGACAAGTACGTATTAGCTCTTGTATTTTATAAGGATCATGTGTAGTATTACACTACCGGATCAGTGGATATTTCCCCATAATTTATTTTAAAAATTAGAAGCCAATTTGCCACTGCACTCAAGACTTGTCAGTGATCGCTTGAAAAAAGTGGTGACTCATTTCTGTGCTAACTGTGGGATCTGACTTCAGTCCAAAGAAGTGAGTGATTATTGACCTTTTCATCTACTATGTCGTGTTTTCTGATAATCCTCAAAGTATCAATTGGTTTTCACGTGCAAAATTCAGCTCTACAAATGAATATACATTAGAAGTTGTGTATTTAAAAATTTGGAAAGCCCCATCCTGGAATTGAGCCTTTTCTCTGTTTCACATCCACAGAAACTGTGAGTCGTCTTTAGCTCCCTGTCTGCTGTGTCCACCAGCTCTGAGGGGAGCTCATTTTCCCCAAAGCGTGCTTTAGACTGTAGTCATTAGAAAGATGTGAGAGTCTATCCAACTCTGCCAGCTTTGAGGCTTAGTTTTAATCACTGTTAATGAAGCTAATGATTTAGTGGATGGAAAAAATGAGTGTTAGAATGGTTAGATTCTACATGAGTTTCATAAGCAATCTCCGTAGAAGCTTTTTCTATGTCTGTGCTGATCCATTTAATTCCATGTTTGGAAATTATCCCTGAGAGTAAAGAGAGATTGAAAAATCCTCAAACCCAAGATTTATTTAGGCAATTTTTTTTTAAGAGCTATAGAATTTTAGCTTTATTTTTTTCCAAATTCCAAAATAATGTTAGTCTGCCATTAAGGTTAAAAATAACTAATATTTAATGCCAGACGTAGGGCTTTCTGGATAATGATAAACTGAGTTTTCTGTTGAGACCTTCATACTTTTAGAAAAGCAATAAGGAAAGCAAAACTTACAGGTAGAAGGCACACACTGCAGATCTGGGAAGAATTTATTGCGGCCCAAATAAACAACTGGTTCTGTTACAGGGTGTGGGGATCTCCCTCCTTGCCCCGCAATGCTTCCTGCAAACCTCACTCTGCCTTGTTGACTTCTCAAGTGGTAAGAGATGTCTGAAGACACCATTATGATCAGAGTGGAAGGATGATAACAAATACTCAGTAGTCTGATTTTAATGCCAAATAACTCAGCAAACAAAACAACTTTGGAATAGCTATAAAGGGCCAATGCTTGCCTCATGGTCTCCTGCTCTTAGTATTACCTCCAGAATTATTTTTTCACGGGGAAAGAAGAGGCATCTCTCTGAGCCTATGAGGTTGGGACAGTCTCTAAACTCCAGATGAGTGACTGTGAGCTAATGTTTCTGTTACATTAAACAGGAACTGGTGATCCAGTGTTTGCTAGAGAGCTTGACTGTCTCCGCTGGAATGGATATGGTTGGAACAGAAGAAAGAATAGACTTCTGTAGGCTGTTAAACTGGCTAAATTTGTATAGCGAATTCTTCATTAAGGAAATACATGGCTGATTTGGGAAAAAAACGTTGTCCGTCTGTAACAATTTTAATATGTGCGTGTTTGAATACACAACTGCAAGAAGTATTTGCTTGAATATGAGAAACAATTCTTATTCTTTCAAATATTAAAGAGTAATTCATGAAATTTTAGTTAATGTTGGATAATTCATTATTATGAATGAGATGTTTTGAGAACAATGAAGTCAACTACATTCTTTGAAACAATTTTTAGAGTGTTTGGGGCGAGTGAGACTTCATTGTTTTGAGTGGTGTGTGATTGAACATAAAAAAGCCATCTTTAGGATGTTATTTAAGGAAATTATTTTAAATGCCTCTTAGGTCTAGGTCTGTGTTTTGTCTGAAGGTAGGACCAAGCTTCTCACTCTCTAGTTTCAGGAAGAAGGCTAGATTACCTTGTGTGAGGGAGACAAACAGTGGAGAGAGTGGTCCAGGAGTTTGGGGGAGGAGAGATGCTCAAACATGTAGCAAGTCGTCATTTTCAAGAAGTGTCCTAAAAGTTGATTGTTCTCTGGGGTATTTCTGGAGCCCAGAATAAGGGAGAAAGTGTTAATACTGCTTTTGTCAGGATTTATTTTCTTCTAAAGATTGGATCTTATTGGGAAAAAAATCATTAACTGAAGACTGTTGCTTTTCTAGATGTGGTCAATAGAAAAGGGACTTACTGTAGTTTGCAAGAAGTAGTAGAGAGACATCATATTGGGTTAAGGCTGCTAAGGTCAAACTAATAAGCCTTACTGATTTATTTTGTTAAACTGCTAGTTGAATTTCTGAATTGGCTTTTTCATGTGTCAACCTTAAATAAAAATACAACAGTCCATGTGGGTTTAACTGGTCATATAAACTAGCTCCAGTGAAAAAATCATAGATGATTACATTTCTACGCACAGGAATTTATCATCTTATGGGTTGAGTTGAAATTAGGAAAACATTTTATTACTATATAATGTCTTTCTTCCTGGGTTTCTATGTGGTGAAAAGGTACAGTCTTATTTTATTCTTTTGGTGGTTATATAGTTGCCCAGAACACAAATTGAGAATGCATACATGGCTATTGAATCAATGCAAAATAAAGTTGTGTGTATTACAGGCACATGAATATATATATATATATATATATATATATATATATATATATATATATATATATAAAGAGAGAGAGAGAGCGCCATTGTTTGATTGGGGAATTACTTTGAATAGTATTTCAACAGGAGAAGAGATGCAAATGTGAATAGGAAATTTTAATCAAGTATACCCCAGAGTGTAAGACATACCAGCCTAGAGACTGTCTTCATTTTTCTGTGTGACCTGATTCATGAGGTTTTGAGTTTTACTGTAACTTTTTCATGATGCAGTATAATTTATCCAAGTTGCACAGTACTGTGTGCAAACATTCTGTGGCATGTTTACTTCCTAATAATATTTTTGTGGGATTTTTGTAGGTTTAAATTGAAATAATAAGTAGCAATGTAAATTCAAATATCTCTGAGAAATTATACAAAATTCAGAGTTTTGTAAAGGAATAGGCAGTTTCTAAAATGGTTTCTGAGACTGGATTGTTGGTTACATCAAAAAGCAAGAGGTTTGCTGTGTAACACGCTTGTATGATCTGTATGTGTACCTCCCAGAACCTAAAGAGGGTGTGTGTGTGTGAGAGACTTTATACTGACAATCAGTGATGGCTCAGCGTCCTCAAGAAACGGAAGGATTGATACTTGTGCCCCAGTGAAAGGATGTGGCAGTAGGTGTGACCTGCCAGTTAGCTGAAGGATATAAACAGGGACCGGGTGGATGTTTCTAAGAGAGAGAAAAATGATTCAAAGAGAAGTTGCATATGGTGAAAGGAGCAATGGCATTATGGAATTAAAGCATGCAGGAGGAGGAATTAGGCTCAGATAGAAGAGGGGACTAGTCTGTTTGTCTAAGCTCTTTCCATGGGCAGGCCTCGGTACTGAATGTCCTTTCCCCATGCGTCTTTGTTCTTCGCCCTTGACTGGCCCTCTTGCATCCTTTGCCTTCCACAGGAAGACCTTCTCTGCAGGCTCAGTCTAACCTGATCCACTCCTTAACCTCCTTTGCAAAAACACATCCAGCGACTCCCCATCACGCCTTATCACCTGCCCCTCCTCTCTTTACTGCTTATCCTCCGCCAAGGCTGATCCAACACAGTTTCTTGGCTTTTAATGACTCCGTGTCTACTCCTCCCACACAACCGTCTCTGAGGAACTCCAGAAGACTATATCTAGACTGCTTACTTGACACATCTGCTTGGATGTGTAATGAGTATGTCAAATTCAACATGCGCTAAAACGAGCCATTCCTCACTCCCTGCCTCCGACTCATTTCTCACTCAGTCTTTCCAACCTCAGTCAATGGCAGCTCCGTCCTGCACTTTGCTCAGAGCAAGAGGCTTGAAGTCACCCCGGCTTCCCTCCTCTTGAATCTCACATCCTATCCACAAGGTGATACTTTCGTTTTCATTTTTAACTTCATGAAACAATGGTGGCAGGTCTTAGCACTCATTTAGATTGTAAGAATAATGTACATTTTGAAAAATCTTTCTCTAATGGAAATTTGACAAGTCATATTATATACAACTCAGTTATCCCAAATGGTTGAATGTGGATAAACTGAGTAGACCAGCCCATTACTGGTTAGTGCATGAATCGGAGATAGTATTCTAAATACTTAAATTTTTCTAAATATCAGGCTTATGTTAAATTAGATTTTGAACATTCTTGATGGAAATGAATGACATACCTGAAGACTTAAATATTGTGACAATATATGTAATCTAAAAATGACCAAACCTTCAGAAATTTGGGGCACAATAGATTTTACTATATAATTCCCTGTGCTGTACAGTGACCCTTGTGGTTTATCTATTTTACATTTAGTAGTGTGTATCTCTTAATCCCAAACTCCTAATTTATCCTGCCACCCCTTTCCCCTTTGGTAACCATAAGTTTGTTTTCTATGACTGTGGGTCTATTTCTGTTTTGTAAATAAGTTCATTTGTATCATTTTACAGATTCCACATATAAGTGATATCATATGTTATTTATGTTTGTCTGACTTACTTCACTTAATATGATAATCTTTATTTCCATTCATGTTGCGGCAAATGGCATTATTTCATTCTTTTTTATGGCTGAGTAGTATAAAGACTTTTTTAGATATGTATTAAGAATTTTATTTTAAGCTGTATGAACCTTGGGAATTAGTTAAGCAGTGTTATGTATTAACTTTTGTCAGAATCCATCTTCCTTCTATATATACATTATGTGTGTATATACATATATATGGCATATAATATATGTATACTGTACTTATATGGTATATACTATATATTTGTGGCATATATCATCTATTGTATATGACATATAACATACTTACATAATATGATAGATATATTCAAAATTCTCTTGTGTGAATGTTTCTAAAATTCCTTTCCCTGACTAAAACATTTTTAAAAATAGACAACCTACCAATACTTGAAAAGAGATTTAAACACATCACTGACTGGAATACTATGATATTGCCTAATATCGTTTATGGTGCGTGATTTATAAAGAAGAAAGGTATTGAAGTGGCGTCAACCCAGAGACTTGCCAGGGCAGCTGAACAGATCCCACAACCTCTACTCCTGTAAAAAGGGAGGAAAAGCAGGTATTCTGGCATCTTTTGATAAATTGCTTACAGTGAATCATGTATTGGGTTAAAGCTTTTTTTTTCTTTATTTTTGAAAGAGTAGCCATTTTAATCAATAAGCATCCATTCAAAGCATTTAAATATTAATGAAAGTGAATTTAAAGATAAGAAGAAAGAAAATTAAAAGGCAGAAATGCACAGGAACCAAGGGGATTTTTAAGTTCAAAAGTAAAATTCAGGTTGGTGAAATGAACAAAACAAATCATGGCCACAGTATGTTGATAGGAAAAGTGGGTTTGAAGTGACAATTAAAACGGAGTTAAAAATAGACATTCCTCCAAAGAAGATATACAGATTGCCAACAAACACATGAAAGAATGCTCAACATCATTAATCATTAGAGAAATGCAAATCAAAACTACAATGAGATATCATCTCACACCGGTCAGAATGGCCATCATCAAAAAATCTAGAAACAATAAATGCTGGAGAGGGTGTGGAGAAAAGGGAACACTCTTGCACTGCTGGTGGGAATGTAAATTGATACAGCCACTGTGGAGAACAGTATGGAGGTTCCTTAAAAAACTAAAAATAGAACTACCATAGGACCCAGCAATCCCACTACTGGGCATATACCCTGAGAAAACCATAATTCAAAAAGAGTCATGTACCAAAATGTTCATTGCAGCTCTATTTACAATAGCCAGTACATGGAAGCAACCTAAGTGTCCATCATCAGATGAATGGATAAAGAAGATGTGGCACATATATACAATGGAATGTTACTCAGCCATAAAAGAGAAAGAAATTGAGTTATTTGTAGTGAGGTAGATGGACCTAGAGTCTGTCATACAGAGTGAAGTAAGTCAGAAAGAGAAAAACAAATACAATATGCTAACACATATATATATGGAATCTAAGGAGAAAAAAGGTCATGAAGGACCTAGGGGTAAGACGGGAATAAAGACACAGACCTACTAGAGAATGGACTTGAGGATATGGGGAGGGGGAAGGGTAAGCTGGGACAAAGTGAGCGAGTGGCATGGACATATATACACTACCAAACGTAAAATCGATAGCTAGTGGGAAGCAGCCGCATAGCACAGGGAGATCAGCTCAGTGGTTTGTGACCACCTAGAGGGGTGGGATAGGGAGGGTGGGAGGGAGGGAGACGCAAGAGGGAAGAGATATGGGAACATATGTATATGTATAACTGATTCACTTTGTTATAAAGCAGAAACTAACACACCATTGTAAACCAATTATACTCCAATAAAGATGTTAAAAAAAAAAAACAGTTAAGAAATAATCTCATCAGTGAGGTGACTGTTGCTGAGAAATGAATGAGCACAGCTGAGGATTTTAGCACCAAAGGGAAAAGTGAAAGTTGCAGTAAGTGAAATAAATTTGCTAGAAGTAAAAAAAAAAGCTTTTAAAAATGTTTACAGAATATACATTTAGTAATACAAGCTGTACAGATTTTTTTTTCCTTAATACAGAAAAAAGCTTTAAGTGTGTGTTAGCTAATATGGAAGGGTAAAAATGTTAGGTGATCACATAACAACTGTTATCCTTTTAAATGTGATAAATCTTGCTTTCTTCAAGGAGCATATACTCAAAGCCATGGCAGATCTCAACCATCAGTGTAAAGACATATTAAGTTATTCATTGTTTCTGGCAAAGGGTGAGAAAAACAGATTTCAAAAGAGAGTCATCTGACTAAACATAATTTGGTCACCTTTAAATATGGAATCAATTCCCATTCTAGACATTACAGCAATTCCATTTTCAGTGAACATGTCTCATTTCATTAAAAGTTACATACTCTCATCATTCCTAGAGTGGTCTTTGCTAGTGCAAGTGGCTCAGTAAGAGTTCAGTGGAGACATTACTAAATATTAAATATTGGAGTGCCTACATAAAAATAGTCAACTGCAAAGTGGATATGTTCCATCTTTATGTCTCACTGTGTGTTTTAATTCTCTTCATTCAGAATAGCAGACAGGAAACCGACAGAGGGGTTACTATGTTCCAGACATTGTTTTGAGTGCGTCAGACCCATCCTGAGTGACTTAGATAAGATCCTGTCTTGTGAAGCTAACACTCCAGCGTAGAAAAGGGCCCTCAAACATAATAAAATGAATCCAAGAAACCTGAAGAGTATGAGTCAAAGCCATTTCATGCTTAAAATCAAAGATTAGAAGAATTCTAACATTTGTTTCATTCCTATTTTATAGTTGTTAAATAATATAAAACATGTTTTTCAGAAACACCTCCCCCCAAAAGAAGGTAACAAATCAAGTTGTTTATAGTGTTTAATTACTCCCTTAATGTAGAGTGTTAATATTTATGATAATCACCTCACACTTGTACTTGGTCAAACCGTGAAGAATTCAAAGGAGTATGTTTTTGTAATTTACATACATATGATAGAGAATTGATACTTAACATGGTTAAAAAAACCCTCTTTCCTAGCATTCTTAGCTTAAGTCCTAAATACAACCTAAAATGATATTAGCATAATTAACAACATTATAAATGGAATATTTGCTAAAACTGAATCAACAGGACCAATTAGTTAAACTGTTGAAATTGTTAGATTACTTTCCTCACAAAAGCAAATGCAGGACCGGAAAGAAGAATAAGACAATTGTAAAATAGCAACAGGATGAAGTATTTCTACTGAAAAAAATTTTTGTAAGGAAAATGGAAGACAAAGGATGTATTTTTTTAATCACAAGAGAAATATGTGTACCTTTCAACTACAGAAGTCTTCCATAATTACTGTTTAAGATTAATTTATCCTAGTAATAAGCTTCTAAACAGTGATGGGATTTTATAACAACTTAAAATCTAAGTGTATGATTTAAAAACTTGAGAATCAATTTCCTTTCTAGTCCATAATTCTTTAGCTCAATATGAAAATCTATCTTCACTGTTGTTAATAAGAAGTATAAATTCTATTTCTTTTGATTTCCTTTTTTTACTTTTATAGCAAGCCTGAAAGGTTGTAAATAAAGTTCTATACTTCTTAAATTCTATAATACTTGATGAATTTTTTAAGCTATTTTTGTAAACATCTTTATTGGAGTATAATTGCTTTACAATGTTGTGTTACTTTCTGCTGTATAACAAAGTGAATCAGATATATGTATACATATATCCGCATATCCTCTCCCTCTTTCATCTCCCTCCCACCCTCCCTATCCCACCCCTCTAGGTGGTCACAAAGCACCAAGCTGATCTCCCTGTGCTATGCGGCTGCTTGCCACTAGCTATCTATTTCACGTTTGGTAGTGTATATATGTCCATGCCACTCTCTCACTTCGTCCCAGCTTACCCTTCCCCCTCCCCGTGTCCTCAAGTCCATTCTCTACGACTGCGTCTTTATTTCTGTCCTGCCCCTATGTTCATCAGAACCAGTTTTTTTTTTAAAGATTCCGTATGTATGTGTTAGCATACTGTATTTGTTTTTCTCTTTCTGACTTACTTCACTCTGTATGACAGACTCTGGGTCCATCACCTCACTACAAATAACTCAATTTTGTTTCTTTTTATGGCTGACTAATATTACATTGTATATCTGTGCCACATCATCTTTATCCATTCATCTGTCGATGGACACTTAGGTTGTTTCCATGTCCTAGCTATTGTAAATAGTGCTGCAATGAACATTGTGGTACATGACTCTTTCTGAATTATGGTTTTCTCTGGGTATATGCCCAGTAGTGGGATTTCTGGGTCATATGGTGGTTCTATTTTTTAGTTTCTTAAGGAACCTCCATACTGTTCCCCATAATGGCTGTTTCAGTTTACATTCCCACTATGGTGCAAAAGGGTACCCTTTTCTCCACACGCTCTCCAGCATTTGTTGTTTGTACATTTTTTGATGATGGCCATTCTGATCAGTGTGAGGTGATACCTCATTGTAGTTTAGATTTGCATTTCTCAAATAATTAGTGATGTTGAGCATCCTTTCATGTGTTTGTTGGCAGTCTGTATATCTTCTGTGAAGAAATGTCTATTTAAGCCTTCCACCCATTTGGATTGGGTTGTTTGTTTTTTTCATATTGAGCTGCATGAGCTGCTTGTATATTTTAGAGATTAATCCTTTGTTTGCTGCTTTGTTTGCAAATATTTTCTCCCATTCTGAGGGTTGTCTTTTTGTCTTGTTTATAGTTTCCTTTGCTATGCAAAAGCTTTTAGGTTTCATTAGGTGCCATTTGTTTATTTTCGTTTTTATTTCCATTTCTGTAGGGGGTGGGTCAAAAAGGATCTTGCTGTGATTTATGTCATAGAGTGTTCTGCCTATACTCTCCTCTAAGAGTTTTATAGTGTCTGGCCTTACATTAGGTCTTTAATCCATTTTGAGTTAATTTTTGTGTATGGTGTTAAGAAGTGTTCTAATTTCATTCTTTTACATGTAGCTGCCCAGTTTTCCCAGCACCACTTATTGAAGAGGCTGTCTTTCCTCCATTGTGTATTCTTGCCTCCTTTATCAAAGATAAGGTGACCATATGTGCGTGGGTTTATCTCTGGGCTTTCTATCCTGTTGCACTGATCTATATTTCTGTTTTTGTGCCAGTACCATACTGTCTTGATTACTGTAGCTTTGTAGTATAGTCTGAAGTCAGGGAGCCTGATTCCTCCAGCTTCGTTTTTCTTTCTCAAGATTGCTTTGGCTGTTCGGGGTCTTTTCTGTATCCATACAAATTGTGAAATATTTTGTTCCAGTTCTGTGGAAAATGCCACTGGTAATGTGTTAGGGATTATATTAAATCTGTAGATTGCTTTGGGTAGTATAGTAATTTTCACAGTGTTGATTCTTCCAATCCAGGAACATGGTATATCTCTCCATCTGTTTGTAACATCTTTAATTTCTTTCATCAGTGTCTTATACTTTTCTGCATACAGGTCTTTTGTCTCCTTAGGTAGGTTTATTCCTAGGTATTTTATTCTTTTTGTTGCAATGGTAAATGGGGGTGTTTCCTTAATTTCTCTTTCAGATTTTTCATCATTACTGTATAAGAATGCAAGAGATTTCTGTGCATTAATTTTGTATCCTGCTACTTTACTAAATTCATTGATTAGCTCTAATACTTTTCCGGTAGCATCTTTAGGATTCTCTGTGTATAGTATCATGTCATCTGCAAGCAGTGACAGTTTTACTACTTCTTTTCCGATTCAGATTCCTTTTATTTCTTTTTATTCTCTGATTGCCATGGCTAAAACTTCCAAAACTATGTTGAATAATTGTGGCGAGAGTGGACAACCTTGTCTTGTTCCTGATCTTATAGAAAATGGTTTCATGTTTTCACCATTGAGAATGATGTTGCTGTGGGTTTGTCATATATGGCCTTTATTATGTTGAGGTAGGTTCCCTCTATGCCCACTTTCTGGAGAGTTTTTATCATAAATGGGTGTGGAATTTTCTCAAAAGCTTTTTCTGCATCTATTGAGGTTATCACATGGTTTTTATCTTTCAGTTTGTTAATATGGTGTATCACATTGATTGATTTGTGTGTATTGAAGAATCCTTGGATTCCTGGGATAAACCCCACTTGATCATGGTGTATGATCATTTTATTGTGTTGTTGGATTCTGTTTGCTAGTATTTTGTTGAGGATTTTTCCATTTATGTTCATCAGTGATATTGGCCTGTAGTTTTCTTTTCTTGTGACATCTTTGGTTTTGATATCAGGGTGATGGTGGCCTCATAGAATGACTTTGGGAGTGTTCCTCCCTTTGCTGTATTTTGGAAGAGTTTGAGAAGGATAGGTGTTAGCTCTTCTCTAAATGTTTGATAGAATTCACCTGTGAAACCATCTGGTCCTGGGCTTTTGTTTGCTGGAAGATTTTTAATCACAGTTTCAATTTCAGTGCTTGTGATTGGTCTATTCATACTTTCTGCTTCTTCCTGGTTCAGGGTTGGAAGGTTGTACTTTTCTAAGAATTTGTCCATTTCTTCCAGGTTGTCCATTTTATTGGCATAGAGTTGCTTGTAGTAGTCTCTCAGGATCCTTTGTATTTCTGCAGTGTCAGTTGTTACTTCTTTTTCATTTCTAATTTGAGTCTTCTCTCTTTTTTTCTTGATGAATCTGGCTAATGGTTTATCAATTTTATTTGTCTTCTCAAAGAACCAGATTTTAGTTTTATTGATCTTTGCTATCGTTTCCTTCATTTCTTTTTCATTTATTTCTGCTCTGATCTTTATGATTTCTTTCCTTCTGCTAATGTCAGGGTTTTTTATTATTATTCTTTCTCTAATTGCTTTAGGTATAAGGTTAGGTTGTTTATTTGAGATTTTTCTGTTTCTTGAGGTAGGATTGAATTGCTCTAAACTTCCCTCTTAGAACTGCTTTTGCTGCATCCCATAGGTTTGGGGGCATTGTGTTTTCATTGTCATTTGTTTTTAGATATTTTTTGATTTCCTCTTTGATTTCTTCAGTGATCTTGTAGTTATTTTGTAGTGTATTGTTTAGCTTCATGTGTTTTTATTTTTTACTCTGTAGTTGATATCTAATCTCATAGTGTTGTGGTCAGAAAAGATACTTGATACAATTTTAATTTTCTTAAATTTTCCAAGGCTTGATCTGTGACCCAAGATATGATGTATAGTGGAGAATGTTCCGTGTGCACTTGAGAAGTGTATTCTGTTGTTTTTAGATGGAATTTCCTATAAATATCAATTAAGTTCATCTGGTCTAATGTGTCATTTAAAGCTTGTGTTTCCATATTTATTTTCATTTTGGTTGATCTGTCCATTGGTGAAAGTGGGGTTTTAAAGTCCCCTACTATGAATGTGTTACCGTCGATTTCCCCTTTTATGGCTGTTCGCATTTGCCTTATGTATTGAGGTACTCCTATGTTGGGTACATAAATATTTACAGTTGTTATATCTTCTTGGATTGATCCTTTGATCATTATGTAGTGTCCTTCTTTGCCTCTTGTAATAGTCCTTATTTTAAAGTCTATTTTGTCTGATATGAGAATTGCTACTCCAGCTTTCTTTTGATTTCCATTTGTATGAAATATCTTTTTCCATCCCCTCACTTTTGGTCTGTATGTGTCCCTAGGTCTGAAGTGGGTCTCTTGTAGACAGCATATATACAGGTCTTGTTATTGTCTCCATTCAGCCAGTCTGTGTCTTTTGGTTGGAGCACTTAATCCATTTACATTTAAGGTAATTATTGATATGTATGTTCCTATTACCATTTTTTAATTGTTTTGGGATTGTTTTTGTAGGTCTTTTACTTCTCTTGTGTTTCCCACCTAGAGAAGTTCCTTTACCATTTGTTGTAAAGCTGGTTTGGTGGTGCTGAATTCTGTTAACTTTTGTTTGTCTGTAAAGGTTTTAATTTCTCCATCAAATCTGAATTAGATCCTTGCTGGGTAGCTTAATCTTGGTTGTAGGTTTTTCTCCTTCATCACTTTAAATATGTCCTGCCAGTCCCTTCTGGCTTGCAAAGTTTCTGGTGAAAGATCACCTGTTAACCTTATGGGGATTTCTTTGTATTATATTTGTTGCTTTTCCTTTGCTGCCTTTAATATTTTGTCTTTGTATTTAAATTTTGATAGTTTGATTGATATGTGTCTTGGCGTGTTTCTCCTTGGATTTATCCTGTATGGGACTCTGTACTTCCTGGACTTGGTTGACTATTTCCTTTTCCACTTTAGTTAAGTTTTCAACTATAATCTCTTCAAATATTTTCTCAGTCCCTTTCTTTTTCTCTGGTTCTTCTGGGACCCCTATAATTCGAATGTTGGTGAGTTTAATGTTGTCCCAGTTGTCTCTGAGACTGTCCTCAGTTCTTTTCTTTCTTTTCCCTTTATTCTGCTCTGTGGCAGTTATTTCTGCTATTCTCTCTTCCTGCTCACTTGTCTGTTCTTCTGCCTCAGTTATTCTGCTATTGATTCCTTCCAGAGATTTTTAAATTTCATTTATTGTGGTGTTCATCATTGTTTGTTTGCTCTTTACCTCTTCTAGGTCCTTGTTAAATGTTTCTTGTATTTTCTCCATCCTATTTCTGAGATTTTGGGTCATCTTTACTATCATTACTCTGAATTCTTTTCAGGTAGACTGCCTATTTCCTCTTCATTTGTTTGGTCTGGTGGGTTTTTACCTTGCTCCTTCACCTGCTGCATATTTCTCTGTCTTCTCATTTTGTTTAACTTACTGTTTTGGGCGGTCTCCTTTTCTCAGGCTGCAGTTTTGTCATTCCTGTTATTTCTGGAATAACAGTGGGTGCAGTTGGTTCAGTGGCTTGTGTAGGCTTCCTGGTGGGGTGTCCTTGTGCCTGTGTTCTCGTGGGTGGGGCTGGATCTTGTCCTTCTGGTGGGCAGGGTCATGTCCGGTGGTGTGTTTTGGGTTGTCTGTGAACTTATTATGACTTTAGGCAGTCTCTCTGCTAATGGATGCGGTTGTGTTCCTGTCTTGCTAGATGTTTGGCATGGAGCATCCAGCACTGGACCTTGCTGACCATTGGGTGGAGCTGAGTTATAGTGTTGAGACAGAGATCTCTGGGAAAGCTCTTGCCGATTAATATTACGTGGAGCCAGGAGATCTCTGGTCGTCCAATGTCCTAGACTCGGCTCTCCCACCTCGGTGGCTCAGGCCTGACATCCGGCTGCAACATGAAGACCCTACCAGCTGCACTGCTCGGAAGAAAAAAAAAAAGAGCAGATAGAACCCCAAAACAAACTGTAAAAACAAACTAAACAGACAAAAATCACACAAAGAAACATATACACACGCACTCACAAAAAGAGAAAAAAGGAAAAAAAAAAGGAGGAGAGCAACCAAACCAATAAACAAATCAACCAATGATAACAAGCACTAAAAACTAAACTAAGATAAACATAAAACCAAAAACAAATCAGACACAGAAAGCAAACCCCAAGTCTGCAGTTGCTCCCAAAGTCCACTGCCTCAGTTTTGGGAACATTCGTTGTCTATTCAGGTGTTCCAGAGATGCAGGTACCTCAACTTGATTGTGGAGATTTAATCCGCTGCTCCTGAGGCTTCTGGGAGAGATTTCCCTTTCTCTTCTTTGTTCGCACAGCTCCTGGGGTTCAGCTTTGGATTTGGCCCCACCTCTGCGTGTAGGTCGCCCCTAGGCATCTGTTCTTCCCCCCAGACAGGACGGGGTTAAAGCAGCGGCTGATTAGGGCTCTTTTGTTCACTCAGGCCAGGGAGAGGTAGGTTACAGTAGTCATAATTGGAATGTGGCACAAGCCTGTGGCGGCCGAGGCTGGTGTGACATTGCAACAGCCTGAGGCACGCTGTGTTCTCCCAGGGAAGTTGTCCCTGGATCACGGCACCCTGGCAGTGGCGGGCTGCACAGGCTCCTGGCGGGGGGGCGGGGGTGTGGGTAGTGACCTGTGCTTGCACACAGGATTCTTGGTGGCAATGACGGCAGTGTTAGCGGTCCATGCCCATTTTGGGGGTCTGAGCTGATAGCCATGGCTCGCGCCCGTCTCTGGAACTCGCTTAGGCAGTGCTCTGCCCCCTGCGGGCACGCAGAGCAGGAAGCCCCTCTCCTCGTGCACCACAAAACAATGGTCTCTTGCCTCTTCAGCAGTTCCAGATTTTTTCCTCGACCCTCTCCCGGCTAGCTGTGGCTCACTAGCCCACTTCAGTCTGTGTTCACACAGCCAACCCCAGTCCTCTCCCTGGGATCCACCTCCAAAGCCCGAGCCTCAGCTCTCAGCCCCTGCCCCTCCCGGCAGGTGAGCAGATAAGCCTCTCGGGCTGGTGAGTGCTGATCGGCAGCGATCCTCCGTGCGGGAATCTCTCCGCTTTGCCCCCCCACACCCCTGTTGCTGTGCTCTCCTCTGCGGCTCCGAAGCTTTCCCCCTCCGCCACCCGCAGTCTCCGCCCGCGAAGGGGCTTCCTAGTGTGTGGAAACATTTCCTCCTTCATGGCTCCCTCCCACTGGTGCAGGTACCATCCCTATTCTTTTGTCTCTGTTTTTTCTTTTTTCTTGTGCCCTACCCAGGTACGTGGGCAGTTTCTTGCCTTTTGGGAAGTCTGAGGTCTTCTGCCAGCGTTCAGTAGGTGTTCTGTAGGAGTTGTTCCACGTGTAGATGTATTTTTGATGCATTTCTGAGGAGGAAGGTGATCTCCACGTCTTACTCCTCCACCATTTTGAAGGTCTCCCTGACTTGATGAATTTTTAACACAATATACTCCTTCTAATTTTTTAGTTAGAATTACTTCTAGGCCAGAAATTGTTGTCTTTCTTATTTTTCAGGAGAGCCAAACAGAAAGATCTAAGCAATGGGTTGGAAATATCTTTCAGCATTGTGAAACGTCTGTCTTATGTAATTTCTAATTATATCTAATTATAGACTGACTGTATATATTTATATATAATTATATAGGTATATACATTTGTTTAATAACTTTTATTTGGAGAAGAAAGGGATGCTAAATTTTACTTAAAGGTTAGTGAAAATAAATATGTAATTATATCCGCCCCTTGAGTTCCCCGGCCTGGTAAATTCTATTCATGCAAACTTCAGTTAAGTAATCCTGATGGAGAGGATGTAATGATCCTTCTTAGCATAGCTTACCTAAATAAAACACCACAATCTTGATTCAGTCTTTTGATTGTTATCATAGACATGGCACTGGGGTATTCTTAGTAGTTTTATTCATGTTTATCTTTATACTCAGAAGAGCAGTATCAAATGTAGAGGTCCAGTACCTCATGCCACTGAAATCCTACATAAAACACTTTTTTTTCTAGACAATTTCTAGAAACTTAGTTTCTAAGATTATCATATTGTAGGAGAGACTTCCAGATCATATTGTATTTCAAAGTAGGTACAGCCAATTGAAACAGTTATCTTAAGTTTCAAAAACAGTATAAGACACAAAGTCCTCTTTAAGATAAATCATGTTTTAATCTCAAAGACAGTTATGTTATTTTAACCACGTGACATGGAACTTTAAAAACTTGAAGATATTTATTATTAGAATAGCATTTATTGAGATTTTATGAAATACTGAGTAGGATGCTATAAATTTTAAACCTCACAGAATCCTGCAGGGTCAAATGAATGAGACTGATTTTACAGATGTGGAGACTAAGGCTCAAGGTTTTCTGGCTCCAATGGGGAGATTCTGACTCTTAGTGTGAAAGTGCTTTATAGAAGCCACGCCTCAGGGCTTGCAATTAATTCTATTGTGGTAAAGAACCAAGTGGGCAATAGCATGTGGCAGGACACACAAAACCCCTTCTCCTCTTGGAGTATATTTTGCAAGCAAAGGCTTCCTGAGGAAGACTCATTTCAGGTCCCTAAAATTAACATCAAGTACAGAACATCAGGAGTACTTGACAGCTGTTCTTTGTTGATGATACATTTACATTTATTTTTACTGAGCTGAAGGTCTTCATGGAGAGCCCCTCATCTGACGTGTCACTTTCTGTTTTGTCTCCTAGATGCTGGGCTCGATGTGGAGAACACTTAAGGTGGCCCCAGATGTTGAAGGTAGGTCTGGAATTTCTGCTGGCTGTTACTCCAGTTTCCTTTTCTCTGTTTGACTACATCAAGCTCTCAGGAGGGAGAGGTCTCTCTTTTTCTCTCCATATTCACCCTTTTTCTTAAGAGATTCCATCAGTCCTTTTGGACTGAACATTCTGTTTGTAGGCATCACACTCTCAAGTTTATAATGTCAATCAAAACCTTGCCTCTGGACCCCAGATGGGCCTATATTACTTCATAATTATCTTCTGCTTGGGTTGCCACTTTTCCTTTTAACCAGACGTATTAACTTCTACCGCAAACTGTACTCCTTTTCTGCAAATGTGCCTTTCAACCTGGTCAGAAAAATCCTGTGTTAGGAATCTTCTTTAACTCCTCTTCATTTGTCTTCTCCTCCAAATATCCACCAACGATCCTGGCAGTTCTGCCTCCAAAAGATATCTCAACACGCTTGAATTCTCCATCTCAAGGACTAGCAACCTATTCATGGAGCCCCAAATTCATTCATTTCAAGAAATGTTTCTACAACATCTACTTAATAGATACCAGATACTGTTCTAGCCACAAGGTATTCAACACGGAACAAAAGCAAACCTGGACTCTCATGGACCTTGTAATAAACATTTATTGATCCCCTTTTGTTTGCATAATGCATAGCAATAACTCTCTTGGAAGAAAGAGTATATTTCAGTGATACTTTGTTCTCTATGTAAAGTTCTATTACTAATTATTCTCATGTGTTTGAACATAACAAGGTAGAATCAAAGTCCCTTCGAGTCATTTAGCTAACTGGGTTTCACGTAGGTTGTAATGAATTATTAGCAAGTGAATCATAACCCAAAACACAGATATTCACAGCCTTTAAAATGTTCTTTAGAGTTACAGAACTTGATGTGAATAATATTAGTGCTTGTTCCACCCTGATTATTTAAATTATAAGTAGTTTTTGAGATCTGTCTTGGTATAATACTCTTTCCTCTGTTGGTTACAACATGATTGTTTCAAAACTACTTGCGTTGTTGCCTATTCTCACAATGTCTTGTTTACAGAAAGGTTTAGTATTCCAAATATCAGTCAACTTAGAAAATATGCCAAGTTTCACTGTTTGAGATCAGAAAAACAACAAAAAAATTAAATCAACTTTTGAAAAACTCCTAGAAACGTAGACAAATATCTTAGCAGAATTGTTTCTTATTTGGCAACAATGTGATTTAACAACCATTAAACCATTAGGGTTTTGATAAACATGATTTTTTTGCTTTTCACGAGAAGCACAGAAGCTAGTAATTTGATAAGGCAAAAACAGTATTCACATTTAAAACTATAATCTCTAAATATTTTTTCTACTAACTTTTAAAATACTTTTATTAGTTCTGGCAATGATTGATCAAACAATAAATTAATCCCTAATAGATGATCAAAGAGAATTCAAAATCTGAAAGTAACTGATAATTTTGAAATAAGGAAAATACCAGAAATTTAATTTTTACCTATACATCTCTATATGAGGTATAATTTTAATTAATAACATTATGCTTACAGAGTCCTGATGAAGATTATATTTCCCAATATGCATGGGATACTGTCATGCGTATGATCCTTAAAGATTCTTAATATAATACACATTTTTCATTTTATTTGAATATTTATTTTAATAAGTTCTTTGTGTGTTAATATTTGCATTGACCAAATTGTTAAACTTTATAAGGTATTGTTTCAGGATGATTTGCTATTTTTACAAAAAGCATGTACATTCTATTCTAACCACATCAATTTCCATGAAAATACAAATTTCCCAATTTTATGAAAGAGAAGATGTAGCAGAAGTTTGGCAACCAGTGGCCTAGCATAGCAATATCAAAAAGTAAAACAGAATTCCTCTCCCTATTTCAAATACTTAGTGTTATTAATGTTGGAAAATGATCTTATTTATCTCTTAGTTTCCTCAGAATGCCTCACCCAGTGTCTCGCAGCTATTCAGAGCTTCCTAATTATCTATTGAATAAAGGAAAACACCTAGAGTTAATTTAATTGTTGCCATGCATTATTTACACTTTCAAATGACATTCTTTTACTTTGTCAAATATACAGAACACAACTATGAGTGATAAGAGGGGCGTGCATGTTACTTTATAACTTTTAAACATAATTGCTAAAGCATAACGTGGTTGATGATAGATCATTTGATTGGACATTCTGTTTTCAACTTTGTTTTGGCTTCATTTCTACATGAAGTCTTTGCATAACGCCTAACAAATTTAGTAGGCCCAAATATGAACAATTTTCTTGAGAGTCAGTATCCATTTCTGCTTATTTTCTGATTTTATTCTCGTTTGATTTTGTTTTGTTTTGTTTTGTTTTTAAAATTTTAACCAACAGGAATTATGGCATAAAAAGTTCTAGAGAGCTTTATCTCCAATGGATATTTTATCTCCCTCCTCAAATTTAGTGAATACCACCCTAGTAGAAAGAGTGAAAAGAAAGCTCTTTGGTGCTCACTCCCCCTCCTGGCTGAGTTCCATATTACAGTCTGAGGTCTTTCTATTATAAATCCACATAATTTACAAAAAGCTTCTACCCATATGGGTATCCCTAACTTTCTACTAATACCTGTTTATGTTCAAGTTCATCTTCCATATAAAAATGCTTTAGTATTGTGATATATTTGTTTGCATACAGATTCAAAGAAATCCACGTTAAAATAGCATAATATTAGATATCTCAGACAATGTGATTATGGAATGGGCAACAAGGAATTATTGTTAATTTTATTCATTTAACAATTATTTATTAATTTAATAACAATTTTATTAATTTAATAATAGTTAATTTTATTAATTTAATAATTAATATTGTTTTTATTAATTTAATAATTAATATTAATTTAATAATTATTATAATAATAAAATTATTAACTTAATAATTGTAAGAAAATTTTAGATTTTAGAGGTGTATGTTGAAGTATGTAGGGGTAGAAGAACGTGATGTCTACGATTTGCTTTAAAATACGTTATCAACAAATCAATAAAAGAAAAATTATATACTTGAATCAAACAACCACATTTTTAAAGAAATTGATTCAGAGTAATAGGCATATGGGACTCATACTATTCACTCTAATTTGAGGCCTATCTAGTTTATTCTTCAAATTAAAGTTTGAAACATGTACTTCAATGCGATCATTAGAAAACTTCGACAACTATCCCCAGGTAGATATAAAATTCATGCACATTTGGGACTAGAGAAAGGAATCTAACTAGAACTGAAAGAGGAACATAAAAAATACAAACAACAGAAAAGGTGTCTGAGATTTGAGGGTAATTTGAATCATTCAAATGGATTTAAAATGCCCAGGCAACCAAGCATTTCCTTAATATCAGTTCACAGCTACATTGTAAAACCCAATCAGAGTGAAATGAGCCTCGCTTATGAGGAAAAAATGGATACATATATGAGAAAAGGGTGCTGCCTGGTCCAGGGGAGGATGGGAAGCCCAGGGCTAAGTGATGCTACCAAAACCCTGGGCTTTCAGCCCCTGTACCTGCTTCCTCGTCGTCTCACTGGCTCTAAATTTATAATTCATTTTCCTGTTAGACGTAATGGAATTTAAACATACATATTGTTTCATGGCATTCATTTAAGCAAAGCCACAGCAACCAAAATCCTCTCAGGGTAAGTTTCAAGAGGATTTCGAGACCAGGATCTAGATTAGAAGTAGCACTTGCTTTAAAAGATGTCCAGAATCATGACGATAACGGCCGCAGTTACAAGGGGCTTATTCTATGCCAGGAATTACACTGAATACCTATTTTTCACGGTACCACTACATGCTCACAACAGACCTAAGCAGAGGTTCTTTTTTAAGAATTGTTTTATGGAGAATGATTGATGAAAAGCTGTTCATATTTAGTCCATACGACGTGATGAGTTTGGAGATAAGTTTACACCCATGAAACTAAGTGGTAATAAATATCAGCTCCCATTTTCCAGATGAGGGCACTAAAATGTAGAGAAGTTAAATGACTGTCCCAAGTTCACACCACTAGTAAACAGAGAAGGTGAGTTCAAGCCAGGCCTGCCCACCATCAGAGCCCGAGTTCATAGTCAGCAAACTGCAACCCTTGTGGACCAGCATGTCTCCTTAGCCATCGCTAGTTATAGTTCTTGTTTCTTTCTTCTCCTTTTTTTTTTAGCAAATCTACAAATTAACCACATTGTTTAATTACATCTTCTGTGGTAAATGTTAGTTGTTTCTTCGGTTGCAACTGTGCATAATTACTCTCCGTCTTATTTTGGTCTACTTTGGTTTTTTTGTTTTAAAGCATCGCCCTCGACTATTCTGTTTTGAATAGAGTCAATCACACAAAAAGCCTTTCTCAAGCCACAGCCAAGTACAAACAGCTTCTCTGCTTCAGTAACAAGTAAGTACATTGATGTAGAAACTACTTTTCAAAATAAAAAAAGGTACACTTTTTAAAGTGTCCTGTACATCTAAAAACCTTGGGTATGTACAACCTGAAAAGCTTAATTAGGGTTATATTTGGAAGAACTGGAGGATATATTTTAATTAGGTAGTTTTAAAAATATTCTTCATTACAACATTGTATTCACACATAAGTCCTCAGGTACTGTATTTATAACTTGCATCAAATTCAGAAAACGAGGAGCACATTTCTAGAGCACTAAAATGATGGATAATATGAAATGCTAAATTCTGCTTCTTTTGTTAGCATCGGCAGAAGCTGAGTGAAGAGAACACGAGTCTCTGTGTACTATTTTTTGTACCTTGCTCTCAGTTTATAATGATTTCAAAATTTAAAAGAAAAGTTTTGAAGTTTGATTCTTTTTAAAAATATTATAAATGTAAAGATAAAGAGAGTCAGATCAGGTCGAGACAGTGAATATTTCAGTTTTACTTAACTAAAAAATAGCTGAAAAATAAAACAATAAATAACAAAAAAAATAAAACAAATAACTAAAAACCACTTAAATAACTGAAGAAATGTAGCATGCCTAAACCAGCTTATGTTAGAAATTGACAATATTTATGATGAAAGCAAGAGACTTTACTTCCAGTCAATTGAAAATACAGTTTTCAAAAAAGTTCCGTGCATGTTTTGTGTGTGTGTGTGTGCGTGTGTGTGTGTGTGTATTTTGTGTCTGGGTCAGAGAAGCAAACAATAGAATAACTGCTTCTGACTACCAGACCAAATTTGCAAATAAAAGATTTTGAACGTGAGGCAGTTTCTCCACAAAGGAGATAAAATCAGAAGTCCCTAGTGATGGCAGCTTTATCTCTATTTCTAAGGCTCAGACAAGTTTAATACTAGCCTCTGTTTTGAAAGTATTTGAAAAAAATAACAAGGCAAGCAAAAAGAAAACACTTTGTTTATTCCAAGAGGTACTTCTTTTTTTCTTTAAAAAAAAAGTAAAGCAGGCTCACTAACTGAAGTTCAGTGTTGTATTAAGAGAACGGTAAAGTCTTCTGAAACTTTTCCCTTTGATGTTTCCCAATTAAACACTTATACCTGCTTAATCTTTTAATGTCAGGAAGATCAAGATTTGTCTGATCAACACGGGAATGCAACCTTGAGGATGGAGAAACTTCTAGTGTTAAATCCCAACTCACAATCCTTTGAGGATGGAAATGTCTCATAGGTAAGTAATTGGGATGATTTTGTGATAACTCAAACACTAAAGAAGCAGCTGGTGAATTTACTTAAAGGTCTCTTTTTGTCAGTGGATCAACTAAGAGGAAGGCTTTTCCGTTATAAGAATGTCAGGAGAAAATGCATAGAAAAATCAAAAACAAAAAACTCCGCTTATGTGGTTCTAGTTAGGAGTTTGCTTTGGAGTGGATTTCGCGGTGAAGACCCTGTTTTTACACCTCAGTAGCTGTTTGTCTTGGGCAGATCATTTCACTCCTTCATGCCTCGGTGCTCTCCGCTATAAAAAGAGAACAATGATAGTGCCTCTACTCCTGGGTATTGTGAGCATTCAACAGATTGATATTTGTAAAATACTTAGCAGAGGGTCTGGCACATAGTAAGTACTCAATAAGTGTAAACTCTTTTTTAGTGATGCATTTCCAATAGCTGGTAGCATAGCTGCTGATAGGCTATGCATATGTTGGGATGTTAGACCTTTTCTGTTCTAAATACAATTCTTCAGTTGCCTGTTGCCCTGGCTATTCACTTAGGGAAAGTCTCTCTCTCTCTCTCTCTCTCTCTCTCTCCCTCTCTCTCTCTCTCTCTCTTTCTCTCTCTCTCTCTTTTAATTTTTTCTCTTCAGCCTAAGGTTTACATGGAAAATTAGGAGACTGTCAGCTCTGTCCCACCTGCTAGTGAAAACCTATTGTAACTTTTCTTGCCTTTTACCCCCTATATTATTCATCTAATAGTCAATAGATTCGATTTGAAGGGAAGGTACTTAACATCAGAAATGTTTGTCCATTTTGCTTATGCATGTCCAGGACCATGGCAGCCATTCAACAAACCCTTGTTAAATGGATGCTGTTGTATGAAAGAATGATTCTTCGGGCTGGTTAGTTTTTGAACAATTTGTGTTATCAATCTAAAGAGGGTGTACTTCTAAGAATCATCTGAGAGGTATCTTACCCATTGTCTCCTACCTTCCCCTTCTTTCTTAAATTCAGGCCGTGATACACCAAATTCCCCACCTAACCAATGATTATCACAAAGGCCGGTCCTGAAATACACAAGTGTTTTGAAAGAGTATTAGGCAACAAGAGAAGCTCTAAGCCTCAAAACAGTCAAGGAGTCTCAGGAACAGAAGACTGTGTTGTCATTTCCTTCCATTAATTCAATTTCTAGTCAAAGTTTACTTGTACCTATTTGTACGCTGGTCATACAAACATTGACCAATATTTATGGACCACCCCCCATGATGTGATCGAATCTATAAGTAGGTTAAAGTTGACTCTTTCTCAGCTAAGTTTTCATTAATTTATTTTATGAAAGTTTTCAATGTGTTCTGCACATTGCCGGTTATGGCTATATACAACCAAAATTACACCTCTCTGCCTGCCCGACAAGAGCAGGAAGTGGTGGTACTTCTGTGAGATCAGGATCACAGGGGATGGAGGATCACAGGGGAGGGACTCCACAGCCATCAGGGAGGATGCCTTGCTTCAGTGGGGAGCATGGAAAAAACAGGGTTCGCGATGCTGGTGTCTGGGTTTGCATCCTGAATCTGCCTAAAGGCAGTCACTTAATCTGTCTGTAACTCAGCTTCGTCATCTGTAATATGGTGCTAATGCAAATTTTGTGAACAACAAATTGATAGTACATTTTATAAAAACCTATGTACTAAGGGGCCATACAAAGGTGGTTGTTGTCTCTGTAAACATTTTCTCATTCTTAGTTTCTGCCGAGTCTCAACTAAAATATGACTTTTGATCATAAAGCCTGGTTTATTAAATCTGGCAAGTTGGTCTGTGTCTATATACACATCAACCGTATAAAAACATGGGAGAGTCTGCTGAATTGAATTTCAGGAGAAATAGAAACTTTTCTCTGGGCGGCAAGGTAATTCCAAGGCCTGCTGGTGATGCCTGCTATCTTTCAACATGAGAGCAAGGTGTCTTTTTGTTTGTTTTTCTTTCTGTAATGAAAGATACAGTTAAAACTGCAAATATTTCCGGGGAAAGGTAGCACGGTATCTGAAGTTCTCAAAAAAGATAAAAGTCTTAAATCTTCTGAAGAGAGCAGATTGAGGGAAAGACAAAATTAAAGAGATCACGGGTCTGTCTAAAGGCACAGGGAGAACTCAAGAGGAGAGAGGCAGGGCAGAAAGGTGGAGGGTGTAAAGTCAGGGTTGTATCAAGGAGAAGTGTTGTATGAGCCATCTCTTGGGGTGGTGACTGTCACGACCTCTGACGTCCTTCAGGTCATGTGCTATTCCCACTCCTCCCCAACATGCTGCTCCTTTCCTGCGCTGCCCCTCAATTTCTGAGCTTCCCACTCGGTTAGCAGGAGAAAACCATTGTATTCAAAGCCCTGAGTTCCATTTGTGCTTTCCTTCAGGCTGGTCTTGAATGTCTGCTAAATGTCAAGTGCTGGGCCGGGCGCTGGGAACTCTGAGATGAAATAAACAGACGTAATTCCTGCTCTTCTGGAACATAAATTCTAGCAGGAGAAATAGACATTCATATTTCCAGCTAATACTTATCAGACGCATACTGTGTGTCAGATGCCTTTCCGAGCACTTATCTGTGTTAACTCTTTTTATCGTCACAGCAGCCTTATAGAACGTGGTATTTTACCACGATCGTCATCCCCATTTTACAGGCGAGGAAACTGAGCCGCGGAGGGATTGTACACCTCCCAAGTGTGTCTTTCTAGTAAGCAGAAGAACACAAGCCATCTATGCTATCAATCTGTCCTAGATTGCTCCTGTTTTAAAGAAACATTCATCAAATAATCTCACACATGTATATATAAGTATATCATGGCATGTTTCCCATTGCGGCAAAATGCCTATGTACTTTACTGGGGATGAATATTTATAATATAACTTGATTTGAATATCATTTTAATATGCAAAGTAATGTTATATGCCATCAGATCTCTGCAAGCAACTTGTATGTAGAAAAGGCTGATTTATGAATTACAACACAGGTGGTAAAACTTGAAATGCGGTCTTTTGACTTTAAACCTGCTGTCCTTCCTCTGTGGATTTCACTTAGTCTTGCCTTTAATGTCCAAATAGTACTTACGTTACACCAGTGCCGAATGAATTCAGTACAAAAGAAGCCTTGGCGATACCTGAGGATTAATCTTCATGAGAAAAGCAGTGGCACTGCACAGAGAGAATATGCATTAAACCTTGAAAAGGACCTACCTAAAGACTCTAGCTAGTGTGCATTACATTTGCAAACCTTGTCATGAGCTTCTATTCTAGATAAAAGGATGGCAAACTATAAAATATCCTTAATAACTACTTTATAAAGGCAGATCATTGATAACCAAGAAAAGAGAAAAAGTGAAAAGAAAGGAAGGGGAGAAAAGATAAGAAACTTACCCTGCCCAGCCTCCAATCACTGACCTTACAAGCCAAGCATACAAAACACTTCACTTCAAAAGTACACAAATCAGGTAAAGTGGCGAGAAATCCCATAAAAATACCTGCTTTGCATAAATATCCAAGAACTACTCAGCTAACTGTCCTGCTTTATCAAGTACAGAAAATGCTTTTATTTCCCTCATTTTTCCCTACATACTTATGAAAGGAGATGTTAAATTTTACTCTTTCAACTCATTCAGGATTATCCTTTTAGATACAAATTGATAGCTTTCAGGAATTGCTTTTTTTTTCTTTAATAATTAAACGGATGCCCCAAACTAGTCCCGTATAATATAGTCCAACAAAAATAAGAAGCGAATTTTATGTGCCACATCCTAAGGATAAAAAGAAAAATATCATCCTTACCCACCAGGCGTTCACAGTTAGAAGAAGAAATAAGCATGAGTGTGCTGCAGTCTGATGAGTGCCAGGGCACAAAGGAAATGCATTTTACAGGTGCCTTGCCTGTCAAAGTGGAAGGGTCACAGGAGGTGACAGTGGGAGGAGAAGATGGCATTGAAAACCCTACAGAGAAAGTCAGGCTGAGACATGAAGGATGAATCAGTACAATTAGCTGACTCAGGAAGAGGATGGATTTTGAGGGGGGTGTTTGAGATGGTCCACAGTCCAGGCTGTGGCAACTCCAAGCACACGGCAGATAAAGAAGGTGTTTGTGTGGGGAGATCAAAAACATAGTAGGAACCATGCTAAAAATTCTTAATCCTTTTCCCATAGGAAATTGAGTGATGAATAATTTTAAACATCAAAGTAAATGGCAAGGGCTTCCCGGGTGGCGCAGTGGTTGAGAGTCCGCCTGCCGATGCAGGGGACACGGGTTCGTGCCCCGGTCCGGGAAGATCCCACATGCCATGGAGTGGCTGGGCCCGTGAGCCATGGCCGCTGAGCCTGCGCGTCCGGAGCCTGTGCTCCGCAACGGGAGAGGCCACAACAGTGACAGGGCCCGCGTACCGCAAAAAAATAAATAAATAAATAAATAAATGGCAAGATGTTTATTTTGAAAGATCACACTCTGAAAGTCTAAAAGATAATGTTTGAAAGATAGGAGGACAGCTATGTAGGTAAGAAATAGGTACCAGTAAAGAGGCTTCCAGTCACACCTAACCAGAAACCTGCCTCACATCAGAGTACACGAAAAGAAAATCATTTTGTTAACTAGACCTACAGTGGGTGACTGATCAAGGCCCCAGAGCTACCCACAAACCTTGTCTTCTGAGCACATTCATTCATAGCCTGCATTAAGACTAATAACGGTTTTCTGTCGAGAGCTCTGGGCTGACCATCTTATGGTTGGATCCCGAGGCTGACCGTGGTAAAAGGAATGGGATTAGCATCCCTGGCTCGGACAAACTGGCATTTACCTCTGCACCTAGGGATGAGGATGGTTCTGTAGCTGCATGGCGTCCACAGGCCATAGAACTAAGTTAGGATTTTGTCCTAAAGGGAGAAGATGTATGATGAGTAGGATCAAAGATTGCCCGATGAAGTCTGTAATTAACTAGCTAACATAGTCCGGGTGTGTGTGTGTGTGTGTGTGTGCGTACACATATGTATACATGCAGCCCACAGTTATTAGTTAGTGCAATGTATTTAGTCACATACATATATACATATATAATATATATATAGAATGTATATATATATCCACACTAAGTTTATATGGTTAGTTCCTTATGGTTGGTATAGAGCAATCAATCTGATGGTGGGATAGCGTAAGAATAGAGCCCTTCAAATAATTTTCAGGAGCAAAAATCTGGTATAAAAGAAGGTTCACTCCCTCCTTCATGTTTGTAATCCCCCCTCATCCAACTCAGTTCCCTTTCTTCTGTGGTGCCACTGTAGGTCACAGGAGCATTAATTCATGCGAATGTCCTCATCAGTACTGATTGCCATGAGTTCTGAAGACAACAATAATAATTTAAAAAACTGCAGTGAGAGGAGAATATATGAAATCTCTTTAAACAAACTTGCACCTGGTCTTCCTAAGTCTCGTTGCATGATCTCAGTGATGCTGAGACAGCACAGACAGTTTTCATTCTCGTTATTGAAATGCAGACTTCTGATAACATTTTATTTTGGTTTCTCAGTGGGATCCTAAGATTCTGGTCAGTGCAGAGCTCAAGTTAGGAGAAGTTTACATGATTACATCTGAGCTTGGAAAGCAGTGGGAGGAGGTGGAAAGTTGGGACAGGAGAATACAGACGAGGTCTGGAAAAATGACAGGTACCAGAGGCTTGGAGGTCACGTGGGGACCACGGAGAGGCAGAGAAGGAACAAGCACCTGGGTCCCAGCAGCCCGGGACACAGCCTGAGGTGTTAGGACCAGGGAGAAACCTGCGAAGAGTTGAGAGAAGCCAGGTGCAAATCTTCAGCCCAACCGAAGATTAGACTGAGGATGAAATCTAGACAATGAGCCTGATATTTGAGTATCAAGTAAGAATTTTATTTTGAGTGAGCTGCCTTCCTGGGCCAGAGGCAGGTTCACTGGGATGTTGGTAAAAGTGTGAGCATGCCAGACCCTGGTAATTCCTGTTGCACAGATGACTGGAATGTTTGCTGAATCTTTTTCTCTTTCTGAAAGTGATTTGTTTCAAGATCACTTGACTAAAAGCTAGTTTGCTCTTTTCCAGTATATCCAGACAAGGCCACAGAGGGTCGTTTCTACAGATTTCAATATTTACATAATGAGATGGGCACAGAAAGATTAGGCTGTATTTGACCATAAATGGCAAATGAACCACTGGTGTCAAGCAATGAAATTAGCCAAATTAGAAACCATGCCAAGCTGACATTCCTCCCCTGGGGCAAAAAGTTGGCTTGTAAGTGTTACATTTGTTCCCCCATAGACAGAATAAACATATTTCTAGATTTATTTAGTTGAGGATGGGTTCATGGGGAGAAGAGAAAAAAAAAAGCCAAAAACATTCTTTGTGACACCCCCCAGAAGACCCAGTGAGCACATTCTTTGAATTTGATAAGGAAGATAGCATTTTAATTAACCTCAAGGTAAACCTACTATATCTAAAAGTGACCCCAAAAGCTGCAGGTTTGCAAGTGTCGAGTTTTGGGAATCTGTTAGCATTTTACAAATTCTTTAAGAAATATAAAATTTATTTGGCTGTGAATACATACTCAGAAACATTGAAATAATATGTCTAGAAAATTCATTTAGATGTAAGGATTTTTCATATGGAGCAAACTCACCCCCGTTGAGAATAACGGAGGGGATCCATCTACACCAAGGTTTGAATCCCGCTGAGGAGAGAGAGAATTTTATCTTGTAAATTAGCAGTTAACCATATGTGTAGATGAAAATTTTAAAGTAATAGAGTTTAAGACTCCATGCCTCTACCCTTAGGTAGGAGCGTGTATTGTTTGTTCAAAGCAAAGATCTCCAAGGGGCTCTCGAGGATAGTCAGTTACAGGTGAAGTAATTTATTCCCAAGCTAAATCTAAGTCACAAGATGTCTCATATACGAAGCCCAAATCCCTCACTTGGGAGCATGAGCTACTTTTCCCTTTACTACTGCGATCTATTTCTACAGAACACTTCATCCTTATCTGTTTCGTTTGTTTGTTTGTTTTTTACACAACACATTCCTGACATCAAATGTGTGGGGTTTTCCTCACACCAACAAACAGTTCTCCAACCCTCCAGACATCAGCTGGATGTCCTACAATTTAATTCCATCTGGACACCAACTATTGAAGTTCACATCAGATCCCACAAGTTAAGGGCTCAGTCCTATAATCTTTTGGTCATTCAAAAAAAAAAAAAACATCCGAACATGTTTATTGCAGTTTATTTATTCTTTTATAATAGAAAAAGAAACACAGCCTAAATGTCCATGAATACAGCAATTAATAAATAAAATTTGGTATGTTAATATAGATGTGTTATATAGCAGATCAAATTAATTAACTAAATCAACAATTATAAATCTTGAAAATAATGTTGAATAAAAGCAAGTGGTAGAAGCATTTACACAGTATCATGCAATCTGTATATTTTAAAGCATAAAATACAAGACTATATTTTAGATATGGATATCTAAATATAGCCTTTTGTATCTGGCTTCATTCACTCAGCATAATGTTTTCAGTGTCCATCCATGTTGCAGCTAGTAATAGCACTTCATTCCTTTTTTATGACTGAATAATATACTGTTGTTTGGATATGCCACATTTATCTCTCCATTCATCAGTTGATGGACATTTGAATTGTCCACACATTTTGGCTGCCATGAATAATTTTGAGATGATCATTCTTATACAAGTGATATTTGGATACATTTTTTTCCATTGCTCTTGTGTATATACCTGGGAGTGGAATTTGGGGGTTGGTAATTCTATTTGCAGTTCTTTGAATTGCTAAAATATGTTCCACAGTGTCTGTGGCATTTTGCCTTCCCACCTACAGTGTTACTGAATTTCAGTTTCTCTACATCCTTGCCAACAACTTTTATTTATTTATTTTTATTATTATAGTTATCCTAGTGAGTGAGAAGTGGTATCTCATTGGGTTTTTATTTGTATTTAGCTAACGACTTATGATTTTGAGCATCTTTGCATATTATTGGCCACATATATCTTCTTTGGAGAAATATATAGTCACATAGGCTGCTAATTTTTCAGTTGGGTTATTTGTCTGTTTATTGTTGAGTTGTCAGCTATCCCAATATATTCTGGAGACAAGTGCCTTATCGGGTATATGATATGCAGATATATGCTCCAAATCTGCAATTGTATTTTCACTGTTGATAATGTCTTTTAAAACAGAAAAAAAATTAATAACGATGGTCTAGTTTATTTTTTTGTTTTCACTGTTCCTGTGTTTTCATAAATAAGAAATTATTGCCAAACACAAAATTGAGAAAATTGGCTCCTATGTTCTCTTTTCTGAGTTTAAAAAATACCTCTTGCATTTAAGCATTTTTATCTATTTTGAGTTAATTTTTGTATAAAGAGTGAGATAGAAGTCCAACTTTGTTTTTTGCATTTGTGTATACAATTGTCCCAGCATAATTTGCTGAAAAAACTATTCTTTTTCTGTTGAAGTGTCTCTGTAGGTACCCTTGTCAAAAATAAATATCTATAAATATTGTATTTCTGAACTCTCAGTTATATCCCATTGACCTATGTGTCTGTACTTACGCCAGTACCACGCCATTTTTATTAATATGTAGTTTTGTAGTAATTTTTATAATAAGGAAGTAGTTTTCCTCCAACTTTGTTCTTTATTTACAAGACTGTTTGGCTCTTCTGTGTCCTTGCATTTCCATATGAGCTTTAGGATGAGCTTGTCAATTTCTGCTGAAATAGAAGCTGGGGTTTTTATAGAGACTGCATTAAACCTTCAGTTAAATGTGGGGTGTATTGCCATTTTAACAATTTTAAGTGTTGCATACCATGAACATGGGATATCTGTCCATTTATTTAGGTCTTCTTTAATTTATTTCAACCATGTTTTGTAGTTTTCAATATACAAGTCTTGACCTTTCTTGTTAAGTGTGTTGCTAAGCATTTTAGTCTTTTCGATGCTATCTTGAATTGAATTTTTCTTAATTTCATTTTCAGATTGATATTGCTCGTGTATAGAAATGTAACTAATTTTTCATATTTATATTCCATCCAGAAACCTTCCTGAACTTGTTAAGTATTTCTAATAGGATTTTGTAATTTTTAAGGATGTTCTATATCCAAGATCATGTCTTTCCTAACAGAGACAGTATTACTCTTTCCTTTCCAAACTGGGTGTCTTTTATTTCTTTCTCATGCCTAATTGCCCTGGCTAGAAATTCCATAAAATGTTTAAAAGAAGTGACAAGAATGGAGATCCTTGTCTTTTTTCTGATTTTAGGGAGAAAGCATTGAGTCTTCTCCATTCAGAATGAAGTTACCTTTGACTATTTCATAAATGCCCTTTATCAGGTTGAGGAAGTTTCCTTCTAAACTCTGTTGAGTGATTTTATCATTGAAGGGTGTTGGACTTTGTCAAATGCTTTTTTCTTTTTTAAAAAATTTGTATTGGAGTATAGTTGATTTACAATGTTGTCTTAGTTTCTGTTGTACAGTGAAAGTGAATCCGTTATACATATATGTATATATACTCTTTTTTATATTGTTTTCCATATACGTCATTACAGAGTTCAAATGCTTTGTTCTGAGTCTAGTGAGATAATTATGTGATCTGTGTCCATTATTCTCTTAATATAGTGTATTACATTGATTTTCATGTTAACCAACATTGTATTCTTGCATGAAATTCCCTGGTTGTGGTATATGTTCCTTCATACATGCTGTTGGATTCAGTTTGCTAGTATTTTGTTGAATTCTTTTCATCTATATTCATAAGAGATAATGGTCTATAGTTTTCTTGTGATACCTTTGCCTGGTTTTCTTATCAGGGTAATATTGTCCTCATAGAATAAATTGGGAAATTTTATATCCTCTTCTATTTTATGAGAATATTTTTGAAGAATTTGTGTGAATCCTTCTTAAATCAATTTGTAGAATTTACTAGCAAAGCTCTCTGGGCCTGAGCTTTTCTTTGTGGGAAGATTTTTAATGAATAATTGAATCTTATTCCTTACTGAATGTCCATTCTGATTTTCTACTTTATTCATTTTTTTATTAAGTCAGTTTCAGAAGTGTCTTAGTCTGCTCAGGCTGCTATTATAAATTACCATAGACTATGTGGCTTAAATAAGAAACATTTATTCCTCATACTTCTGGAGGCTGGGAAGTCCAAAATCAAGTCACTGGCAGATCCACTGTGTATTGTGGACCTGCTTCCTGGCTTGTGGGTGGCTGTCTTCTCATGGTCTATTCACATGGCAGAGAGCAGAGAGGAAGAAGCTTTTGTGCCTTCTTTTATAAAGACACTAGTCTCATTCCTGAGGACTCCACCCTCATGACCTAATTACTTCCCAAAGCTCCCACCTCTTGATGCCATCACGGTGAAGGTTAGGATTTTAACCTGAGAATGCTGGGAGGACACAAACATTCAGTCCATAACAAGTCACTTGTGTCTTTTTGGGAATCTGTACGTTTGATCAGAAATATCACATTTGTTGGTATACAGTTGTTTATTCTTCTTTTTATTTCTGAAAGGCTGTTAATAATATCCCCTTTTCATTCCTGATTTTTATAATATATATACATCTTTTTTTGTTTAGTTTCTTGGTCAGTGTAGGTAAACATTTGTTGGTTTTTTAATCATTTAAAATTTTTTTAATCATTTAAAAAATTAAAATTAAATGATTAAAAAAATTTAATCATTTAAAAAATTCACCTTTTGATTTTTTCTATTCTTTCTCTATTCCCTATTTCATTATTTTAACTCTAATCTTTATTACTCTACTTTATTTTTCTTTCTTTGGTTTAATTTTCTTTTCTTTTTCTAACTTCTTAAGGTGGAATATTTAGTTCTTCATTTTAAATACTTCTCCCTTTAAAATATAGATACTTAATAGCTATAAATTTCCCTCTAAGCATAGTTTCAACTATATATCTTAAGTTTTAGTATTTTTTTAATTCACTTCAGTTTTTTTCTATTTTCCTTTATGATTTCATCTTTAACCTGTATTTATCTACTACATAAGGAATAAGTTTTGTAATGTTTAAATTGCTGTAAATTTCAAAAACTTTTTTGGCTTTTAATTTCTGCATTCATTCCATTTTGGTCAGAGAAAAGGTAGGAGAAAATGTGACTGTTTTAATTCTTAATATATCTTGGAATTAAATGATATCATCCAAGTTTGAACACCAAGGAATGAAAGACTACATATAGCAATTTGAATAATTGAAAATAATTATAATTTGAAAACAAATCAGAGATGGAGGGAAAGGAGTCTTGCAGGTGTGTTAGTAACAAGCACTCTCCTCTTCCATAGTGTGAAATCATGCCTGTTTTCTAAGATGTTGGGTAAAATGTACAAATCTATAAAGCTCATTATTGTGAAAATTAGGCTATACACTTTTCAAAATGCCAGTAGGAAACTGTGTGCCCCTGAACGTATGCATTAAAACAAAGAACAGAAAGTATAATCTTTATAGGAAATGTGATAAAATAAACATTCAAATCATATAAGGTGGCAAAATTAAAATTAAGCAGGAAAGAATACATCAAATTCTGGTAAACATAATGAAAAAATATATTTAAAAATCATAATCATACTTTAAGGTAAAAAAGTAGAAACATTTCTGTTTATTGGAAGAAAATGATCTCCATTATCACTATTATGAATTAATATCTGGGGGATAAACATTTGAGAAACATGGCAGAATGGCACATTTATGTGTATTTAATACCATTATATGCCACAAGAAACAACTATTTAATTTAAAAACTATTAAAGTATATAAGAAAATTCAGAAAAGTTCTGAAGAAAGGCTTCTAAAATTATACAAAAACTAATAGCTTATAAGATGTGAACAATGCCTAGTAAGAAAATATAATACAAGAAACTATTACATTCACACTGGAAATCAGTGAATATAATTTAATAAGAATTGTGTGGGAACTATGTGAGAAAAATATTTAAACATAACTGAGGGACTTAAATAAAAAAAAATTAAGGTAATATAAACATACACTGTTTTAAAAAAATAGAGTAGATATATGTATATGTATAACTGACTCCCTTTGCTATACAGCTGAAACTAAGACAACATTGTAAGTCAACTATACACCAATAAAAAATTTTTTAAAGTTAAAAAAATTTAAAAAATAAGAAACATAAAAATACATTGTTTTATTTGCTAGAAACACTGATATTGTAAAGTTGGAAATTTTCCCAAGTTAGTTTTTAAATTGAATGTGATTAAATTGAATATACCCAAATTATATTATTTAAATTCTCTAAAGAGAATTTTGTTTAATTTTACAAATTAACATCATAGCCCACCTAAAAAAATAGGTTAAAAAAAAGAAAGCAAAATGAATTTAAAATATAAAATATAGGTTTTGGTGGAAATTAGCCCCATCATATATTAAAAATATGCTTTGAAACTTCAAAGAATTAACATTGTTATTTCATATACATCAATGGGATCATTATTCAGGAACAAACCCAAACATATATGAGTATTTAGATCACTCTAAGGTTTGCATCAACGAAGGTATGAGAATTTGTCAGAAAATGCTATTGTGATTATTTGCTCACAGTTAAAACCCTAGCATTATGATCCAAGTCGGTCAAAACTTAATATAAAAAGGAAAGCATATAAGATATAGAAGAAAGTACAAATATATACATTCTTGGGATGAAAGTTCTTGTTATTAATATTAAGAATAGTAATATGTAAATTACGTTTAGTACCTACTGTCAGTCATAAATTATTCTAATTATTCTAAAGACTTAAATATTTTAAAAATACTCAATTTTTTCCAGATTGATAATATTGCTAAAATGTCTGCTGGGGAAAATACTCAGGAACAATTTGAATTGCATGATATATATTATAGTTAACTCCCTTTAATAACAGAAGAAATTCATGCAAATTTGTAAAAGAAGGAACACCCAAACAGAAAAGTGAGAAATTTACGTGGACTGAAATTTCACAAAGACACAAATACCCAATAAAGACACGGAAAGGTGCTACTCTTTTGGAAAACATGCATCTCTAGACAATAAGTTAATACTAATCTCTTATCAGTCGACAGTCCTTGGGAATTGTGGGGAAAACACCACACCCCTGCACTTCAGACAAGAAGGAAAATTGGCACAAACATTTCAGAGGACAGTTGCCAGTAAATATCTACATTTAAAACACACATTAAATTTTGATGAGCAATTCCAGAGTTAGGCATTTAAATTATGAATATACTTTAAAAAAATCGGAAGACATGTAAACAAGGGTGTCAGCAGAGCATTATAGTTCTAAAAAGATAAAAGCAACATAAATTCTCATCAAGAATGAAATGGACTAAAAAAAATCATTCATACTCATGATAGCATAACATGGAATAGCATACATATGTTTAAAAGAATGAGAGAATTTTATGGAAAAAATTTGAAACTTCATGAGTAGGAAATAAAGCCAGGGCAAAGGAATGGTGTGTTTTGCATGAGGTGTTCTGAGCATGATAATGATCCCATAGTTGTGTGTGTGTGTGTGTGTGTGTGTGTGTGTGTGGTGGGGATGTCAGGGGATACACTGTGAGTAGGAAAATTTTATTGTTTGCACTTCTTAACCTTGTACATGTACGACTTTTACTTACCAGCTCTCATCATCTGGACTATAAAATTACTGAACATATTTTACTGCACCCATACATGTTGCTATGAAAGAAGTAAAAAGAATGCTATTTTTCTAAAGTGGGAGGAAAAAAAAATATGCAGAGTAACCCATCAGTAGCAGGAGAACACAACTGAAAGCAATTGGGCAGAAAGTCAGGGTCCCCAGTCAGCAAGCTGGAATTTAAACAAAGATCAGGATCAGGTTAGGCCACAGAGTTGCTTTGTAAGCCTCATATCATGAATATTAAAAAATATATATGTTTTCAGAAAAAATTACATTAACAGAGAGAGTTGGATATTCTGGAAAGATCCACCATTCATCCCCATGGGTTTGCATAGCCTCAGGACTGTGGCAGAATGACTGACTTTGTTAGCCTGGGGGTGTGCCTGCATTCTCGGCTCACGTTTAACTAACCGTGTAAGGTATTGCACGTACCACGGAGCCCTCCTGTGCCTCATGCATAGTATTGAAATTCTATTTTAATTTTCATTCATATATTTCCACCTCCATCTAACTTACCTTTCAAATTTGTGCCTGAGAAATCAGTCATTATTCAAATTAATAAATAATCAAAAAAGCCACGTTAGCCAAAACTTTCAGGTATTTTCAAAGAAGCTCACAGGTGACAAAATGATTCATTTCTCGCCATCCTTGCCTGTTTCCTGGTGGAGCTGCTGTAAGCAATTGGCTCCTTTGAAGATGGACTTCAAAGGAGAAAAAGATGGAAAAGGACCCCACAAACTGGGAAGTCAGCAAATCCTGCCAACAAATTCAGCTGTAGGTGAATCGGTGATTATTTGCAAACATCTGGAGAGAAATAGAGTCATATATGTCTGAAAATCCAATATCAGAATTGTACCAAGCCCATGACCGCTTTACCGATTTGCACAATTACCAAGCAAAACGAATGCTGCAGGTGTGGGTACTTCGGGAAATCACTCTCACCTGAGAAATGAACACCTCAGATGTTTTTCTACATTCATTCAGGTTACTTCATATATTCGCTCACCAGCTTATGAGATGAAAGCTCAGTGAGAGACTGATCTCAAAAGTGATGATAAATGATACTGAATTACAGCGAGACTTAGAAGTCTAGTCCTTGGCTCTGTGGCTGATTTGCATGTGATGATCTACATGAGCATGTAAATTTGTTTTGATCTCGCTGAATCCTAGAATGTTTTCTTCAATACTCACATAAACACGTGAGAAGAATAGCAATTCACAGGTTATTTTTAGTTTGCTAAATTTTGACAGCTAAGAATCCACTATAATGACTTAAAAGACCTTTAATAACTTTATAAAAGCATATTTAACAGGACTTCAGAATACTGTGGTTATTTTATAAGCCTTTGAGTAGGATTAACTTTCTGAGAGGTTAGGACGATGATTATCTTTAGCACTTTTCAAGTTACAATCCAGTTTCATTCATATGCTATCTGAGATGATCCCCACACAAATGTTATTGCCTTTATTTTACCTGGGGAAACCTGGCTTGGCTAAGTTAAGGGCATAGCCCAAGGGGAACCACAGAAATTCAGCTGGAAGTCAAGGTCCCTCTTTTTAATCAAATGCCGCTCTTTTCACAATACCCACTTCTCCCACCAGGCATAGTCAACAAAGATTCTTTGGTATGATTTGAGGGTCAATTATAAAAAGCCCTGGTTACAAAAATCTCCCAACTGTGGCCTTGTATGGAGTTTTATTCTTATTTTTTTTTCTTGCTGAATTTTATTTTATTTTATTTCATTTTTATTGAAGTATAGTTGATTTACAGTGTTGTGTTAATTTCTACTGTATAGCAAAGTGATTCAGTTATACATATATATGCATTCCTTCTTTAATATTGTTTTCCATTATGGTTTATCACAGGATATTGAATATAGTTCCCTGTGCTATACAATAGGAACATGTTGTTATCCATTATATATATAATAGTTTGCATCTGCTAATGCCAAACTCCCAATCCATCCCTCCCCCACCTACCTCCCCCACCTACCTCCCCCTTGGCAACAAGAAGTCTGTTCTCTATTTCTGTGAGTCTGTTTCTGTTTTGTAGATAAGGTCATTTGGGTCATATTTTCGATTCCACGTATAAGTGATATCGTATGGTACTTACCTTTCTCTTTCTGACTCACTTCACATAGTATGATAATCTGTAGGTCCATCCATGTTGCTGTAAATGGCATCATTTCATTCTTTTTGATGGCTGACTAGTATTCCGTTGTATACATGTACCACATCTTCTTTATCCATTCAGCTGTCGATAGACGTTTAGGTTGTTTCCAGGACTTGGCTATCGTGAATAGTGCTGCTGTAAACATAGGGGTGCATGTATCTTTTTGAATTATGGTTTTGTCTGGATATATGCCCAGGAGTGGGATTGCTGGATCATATGGCAACTCTATTTTTAGCTCTTTGAGGAACCTCCATATGTTTTCCATAGTGGCTGCACCAACTTACTCATTCCCACCAGGAAGGTTCCCTTTTCTTATGGAGTCTTATTCTTCAAACAGTCCTGGGGGCCCATTGTAACTTGACTTCTCCCCTCTTCTACAGGTAAAGCCAAACATAAGAACCCCAGCTGTGTGCAAAACAGTAACATAATAAAGGGAAAAATAAACCTTACATCACTAGAATACTGTCTAGTTTACCAAGTACACTCACACGCACCACTGCATTTTATATGCACGCCAATACTGTGTGGAAAAGAAGGGCAGGGGTTATTATCCTGTGTAGAGAATTTTACAGTCTAGCGGAGGAGATAACACCTTCGCTCGGCCCAGATGTGATCTGCTCAAAGTTTTATTTTGCCCTAAGTGGCAGTGTTGCTTTCTTTTCATCCATTTCTTTACTCTTGATTGATCAGACCCTAATTACTAAACACTGAGTTAGAATCAACCTTGCATCAAAACCGTATCATAGTTTTGAAACTCGCAGAAGAGTGGGAAATGGGCATTTTGGACACAGAATGCTTCCTGGAGAGTTTACCTGACGCCTTCCAAGCCCACTGTAAACCATACATAATTTCTGTTATTTCACAGAATTTCCGTATTTCGCTTATCTTGAATCATCTGTCAAGGTGATGTGCTTAATTGAATGACTTCACCCCAGCATCTACTGTTCACTCAGCAACAAGCTTGCCGCCAAAGGTGTTATTAAAAAGAGCTCTGTCATTCAGAAAAACACTTCAGTTTCAATGTCGTCCATGTTTCCCTATTGTTGTATGTTAGGTTTTATGTGAATAAAATTTGTTTTATTGACAGGACCAAATTTCATAAATGATGGCTATTTTAGGAAAGATGAGGTGACAGTCAAGTTGTTTCTGATTTTAGTTATGTAAGGAGTTAAGAACCAAATGAAAGTACCACAAATCTAAAGGTTATGCTAATAAAGAATAATTTTTGTTAGCTCTGACCTCACTGCTAATCCGATTGTTAGCTAATAGTCCATTGATAACATTTTGAGGGAGGAGATATTCTTGTTAAAATAAATTCCACTCGATTATATTTTGCTATTTCATTTTTTAACTCATATTTTCTTAGCTTTTCTAGGCTTTACGGGGAGTACATTGCAGTTTTTTAGGCATTTCCAATGAAAAAGAGTTTGGATAAAATTTATATTAACTTTGCCCTTTTCAGCATTGCATAAATGCACACACTGCATTTAAGAGACAGTACTTAAAACTTGGAGTTTGGAACCTTATTTTTAAATGTAAATATTTTAGTTCATTTTACTTCCAATTGTTCTGACTTAGCTTGGGTTTTTCTTTCCCTCTTCAGGTCCCTGATGTGAGGTTTACAGTTAACCTGGTTCACTTCATTTCCAGGCATTTGAACAGACAAAGCATGAAAAGTGTATTTTTCTCTCTGCCCACATATCTTAAAAAATGAAAATGATTTGCCTGTACTTCTCTTCCCTTTCACTTCACGTTTCCCATCTCACCCCCTTCCCCTTACATATGAAAAATAATTTGGGGAGATTAGGAAGGGGGGATTAAAAAGTTGGAATTCAGAGTAAGACATTTCAGGAGGTATACACACTTTCAAATGTGGTCCAGACATCACTGTGCCTTCCTATTAGAACATATCCCTTTTGCCTGCCCTTTCCACTGGATGCTGATAGAGGGGCACCAGTGCTTCAGGCTTATGCTTTGGTGGACGGTGCAGAGAAAATAAACGTATGTGGCTACCCACTTTCCAACTCTGATCTGTAAACCAACACTGCCTGTAGTAGCTTCCAGACTCTCTGGGTCTGGCCTTGCCTTACTCAGAGTTAATCCTGTCCCTTACAATTGTCTGCCCTTCTCAGCCTTCCTTCCCCTCCCCTCCCTGCCCCCTTCTCTTCTGCCCTTTGCCCTCTCTCTGTCACCACCGTCCAGGTCCATGGCTTCCTCATCTCCGGAAGTAATGCGCCAGTCCTGTTTCTTGTCTTTCCTTACCCCAGTCCAAGCTCCCTGGCACCATCCTTACACACAGATGCTCAAATGGGATCCTGCTACTTCACCAGCCCGAATCTTCCACGGTTCCCCAGAGCATGCAGGACGCAATCACAGCTTTGTGATGGCACGTGGGCTGTAGGTCAAGGCCCCTCCCGAGAGGCTGACTTCATTCTCTGTCACACCCCACGCTGCTTTCACATTTTACTCTAAAATTCATTTCCCAGGAGGAGACCACTAACGCTTCACCCTCCCAAGTGGTGTCTGTTTATCCTCTCCAAACCTCCCCACATGCCCCTGATCTTGGAGATGTGATAGGTCTCCTCCTTGAACTTCATTCCCGCTTCCAGATGACTGGTCCCCGCTCCTCTCTGCAAACAGTGTTTTCCTTGAGCACGGACAGCAAGGCCGTACTATGGATACCCGCGCTTCCCGTAGTCACTTACCAGCCACCTCCCCTCCCCCTCGTTCTGGCTCACTGTCTTTTATCACTTCAACTCTTGTCCTTCTTGGTGACTCGGTAGCCCTGCAGACAATCTGTCTCACCCCAGGCTTTTTAGTTCCCTGGCCTTCTCACTTACATTGATTTTATCTCCCATTTCACTTGTGGTCGCCCTTAACGTGGATACCCTCAGCGACTGTATCACAAGTCTGCAACATTTACGTTGCCGACTGAAAGGATGACCTTCTCTGAGCACCACCTCCTAGCTCTCATATCCTTTCTTCAGATACCCTGATTTGAACAAATATTTGATACCACTAAGACTTCCCATCCATTGACGCATCATGCTTTCTTTATTCACTACCCTGCTTTCAGCTCCGTTTGTATCCAGCTCAGATACCATGATCCAGCACTCGTATAAGCCCTTCCTTTTTTGCAGTCTTTCAGCTTCCTTAACCTTTATTCCATAATCCCTAAATTAAATCTAATTTTGCCAATCCCGACAGCATCGTGATACCTGAAAATTGGTGGAAAAGAATACGCAACTGTGCTGACTGCTGTCCCTTTATATTCATGACTGCAAAGTTCCATGGCCCCTTTCTGTCTGTCAATCCTACTATGTTTCTATGTTTTTCTAGTCAAGTTCTCTCTCTTTTTTTTTTTTTTTTTTTTGTGGTACGCGGGCCTCTCACTGTTGTGGCCTCTCCCGTTGTGGAGCACAGGCTCCGGACGCGCAGGCTCAGCGGCCATGGCTCACGGGCCCAGCCGCTCCGCGGCATGTGGGATCCTCCCGGACCGGGGCACGAACCCGTGTCCCCTGCATCAGCAGGCGGACTCTCAACCACTGCGCCACCAGGGAAGCCCTGAAGTTCTCTTTGAAATAACTATTTCACACATTGTCTCTGAAGAGCACCTCTCTCTTCTTTCCCATCTAATGACCTTCTTCTTATTTAACTGAGAAAATAGAAAAACATCATAGGGGTACCTGTCACAGTTTTCTCCCACCTTCTTCCCCAAAATCACCTTTTCCAAGGTCACTGGTAGATTCCACATTGCCAAGTCTAATGATTAATTCTGTTTTCGTTTTATTCTGCCCTTCACCATTTGATACAGGGAATCATGTGTTTTGTTGTTTTGTTTGTCTGTTTTCTTGAAACATATTTTTAATTTGGCGCCTGGGACAATGCATGTTCTTGGTTTGCCTGTCTCACTGCGCACTCCTTTCTACAAATCCTTTATTAGATCCTTCATTTTGCCGAATTCCTAAATATTGAGGTGCCCTAGGGCTCTTTTTTTGGTTCCCTATTCTCTATCTATGCTCGCCTTCCTTTAAGCCCATAGCAGTTCTTAGGTTTTAAATACCATCTTTAGACTGATGACTCCCAAATTTGACATTTCACATCCCCATCTCTCTCCTAAATTCCATATTAGGAATTTCAGTTGCCTACCAGACATTTCTACTTAGGCATCTTAATGCTAACTTGTCAAAAGCCAAAGACATGGGATAGGTACAAGGAACCATCACCCCATCAATGGTATTGGTGGGATTTGAGGTCAACCAAGCTCTATGTGAGGGGCCTTTCATGAAGCAGAGCCCAGGAAGCAACCACATTCTGGGCTTTGGAGACTCTTATCACTGCAGAAATCCACTGCTTTCTGTCCAACCTCTCCCTCTGAATCCTCCCTCTCACATGACACTTTGCTTCATTACTGCCTTGTCACCATCCCAACAACCCTCTGAGACAGCGAGGTTGTTCCCATTCTGCAGATGGGACAGCTGAAACCAGAGGATCCGCTTGCTCGCCGGCATCGTGCAGCTTATTAGTGAAAGGGCAGAAGGAGGACGTGGCCTCACATCTGATGCCCCCAGGCCCAGAGTTCTCCCCACTCCATTGCCAAGGGGTACTTTCTGGGGAAAGGCCAGGTGTCATGGTGTAGAGACTTCATAGTCCTAGATCAGAAGGTCGGCTCACCGAGCCCTGGGATATCCCTTCCCTGACCTTTTCCCACGGCAGCCAGACTCTCTGATTCTCATCCTTCACAATGGGGACCCACCACCCCAGGGAGATGAAACCCTCCCGTGGAGCTGTGGACCCTGTAGAATGGCAGGGGACCTCGGGAAAGAGAGTGTCCTCTTTGGGCTTCAGTTCAGCCAACATCAGGAGGAGCTGGGATGGATGGATGAAGGTTCTCTCTGCACTTCTAAGCCCTTTTGTGAGCTCAGGGTCTCGGTGTTGTTCTGAGCCCCTTGTATGCCTGCTGTGTGCACTGTCCTTACTGAGACCTCTACGGTCCTACATGACCCTGCCCTGACTGTCCATCTGACCTCATCCTTGTCACTCTCACCTTTGTCCATCCTTCCAGCCATGAGGGTTTCCTTGCTGTTCCTCGCAGGTGGCAAGGACACTCCCACCAGGCATGTTGAATTTTCCCTGCCTTCTGCCTGGAATGCTCTCCCCTAGATATTAATAGTACTTAATTCTTCAGTACATTTTTGTTTCTGTTCAAATATCAGCTTTCTAGAAAAATCTTTGAAAATCCTATCTAGAAAAGCACTCCTCTCATTAAAAAAAGTTTTTCTTCAAAGCATTTATTGCTACCATAACTTATATATCTATTTGTTTACTTTTTATTGTCTGTGTCTCTTTTTATATTGTTCCATAACATCTTTTTCTTTTTATACTCAGCTATTTTCTGAAGTAATTTCAATAGCTTCTCAATAAATATTTGTTGAATGGATGAATAAATGTTATAGCCCCTACTGACCTTTGTACTATGCTATATTAATAAAAATTAAACTGGCAGCATGTACAGTACAGAAGGGAATAGAGAATATAAGTGAACGGTCCAGTTAGAGAAGTATTGCAGTACCTCACCAATAGGTTGATTTCAACCAAAATGATGTAATTTGTCAAAGAAGAATGGAATAATGTCAAAGAAGAGACAGTATTTTTTACAAAATGGTTAGCAAACGTTTTCAGTAGTTTTGCTTTCGTTTTCTTCATTCTCCTTTTTCCAAACTGAGAAAAAAAGGAAAAAAATAAAACCTCTGTCTTTAGTGAAAAATGGAGTAGGCCACAACTCCTTACCATTATGATGTATTTCACTAAAACTATGAAATGTGACTAAAACAAAAGAAGTTGCTGACACAGTAGCTAAATTCTCAGACCTCAGGGAGAATAAAACGTATTTATTTTAAAATAAGGGCCAACATTTTAAAAAGTTTATTTTATTGAAGTATAGTTGATTTCCAATGTTGTGTTAATTTCTGCTGTACAGCAAAGTGATTCAGTTATACACACACACACATACATATATATATTCTTTTTCATATTCTTCTCCATTGTGGTTTATTATAGGATATTGAATATAGTTCCCTGTGCTATACAGTAGGACCTTGTTGTTTATCCATCCTATACATAATTGTTTGCGTCTGCTAATCCTACCCACCTCCCCTCCCCTTTGGCAACAAGCCTGTTCTCTACATCTGTGAGTCTGCTTGTCTTTCGTACATAAGTTCACTCATGTTATATTTTAGATTCCACATATAAGTGATAATCCTGTGGTATTTGTCTTTGTCTGTCTGACTAACTTCGCTTAGTATGATCATCTCTAGGTCCATCCATGATGCTGCAAATGGCATTATTTCATTATTTTTTTATGGCTGAATATTTTCTAATATCCCATTGTATATATGTACCCAACCTTCCTTATCCGTTCATCTGTTGATGTACATGTAGGTTGTTTCCATGTCTTGGCTATTGTGAATAGTGTTGTCATGAACATAAGGGTGCATGTATGTTTTCGAATTATATTTTTGTGAGGACCAACATTTTGAAGGTGCTCTTTGGTTAAAAATTGCCTTTATGATATGGATGGATCATGAAAGAATCTTGTGCTGACCTTCTAGAGTCTCAGTGTGAGGCTTGGGAGGCAGAGTAAGGGGAGAAGTTACTCTGAAATACGTCTAAGTTTTCACACCGTAGCCTTCAAGCCTAAGAAATGGCTGTGGGCCCAGCAGTGTGATGGGGAAAGACGTGCAAAACCTTGAAGATCTCAGTGCTGTACTCCAGGCATTGGTCTCTAAGCCTTGCCAGTTTCTTGAATACCAGATATTGAGGGAGCTATTCCTTCGTGTCAATGACAATTAGATATTTCACAAGTAATTTTTTATAAAAAGCCCAAATCAGAGTTATGGCCTGTGTACAGATTGCCTTCCCTGCACCCTTGTGCAGAGTGGACACCAACCATTAGTTCAGGTCCTGCCAAAATAGGAAATGGGCCCAAAGGAAACCCATGAGACCTAGCGGTAGATACTGGAAAACAACAGAGAACATCAGTGCATGAATAAATGAGGATACAAAGACCTTCTCTCCACACATTATCACATCGACAGGGCTCCTGGATAAAAACGGGTTTTACAGCTAAAATGAACTGCAAGGCTCAGACTGTGCTTACGAAGGCATCTCTAAGTAAAACCCGGGAGGGACCACAGGGGAGAAAAAACAAACCAGAACGCGGAGGAAATGCTAGCCTCTGACACCTTCATCTCAAGCAAACGGTAAGCACCGCCCACCCGCCCCCAGACGCACGCAACTGCTCACGGTGAAAACGTTTGCTTGTTTCAGTGCCTCCCCCTCGATACATCATGATTGGGGTTCCTCCAAGAAGCACAAAACACACTAGAAGACAAAAATAAACATTCAGTCTGATGAAACAAAGCAAGTAGCACTGCCAGACCAAGAGAGGACACACTCTGGGATTGTCAGGGAAGGAGTTTAAAGCAACTGTGATTAGTACGCTAAGGGCTCCCCGGGAAAAAGCGGACAATATGATGGGAACAGACGCGAAACGTTAACTGAAGGGACGGGAACGCGAGTATTCTGCAGTCCTACATGTGGGCTTTCGACGGGGCCAGTGTCCCTAGGCTGGGACCTTCTTAAGGGCGTCCCCACCCCGCCCCCAGACGCCTGGACAGCTCCCCTCCCCCATGCTGCGTAGGCGCTGGTAAAACCCAGGTGTGTTCAATGTTTCCCGTGTACTCCGTCCTTCCTTGATGGTAACAGGATGCCCCGGGCGTACTGCACGGGGATGACTCCCTCCCTCCGCCGCTGCTGGGTACACGGGAGGGTTTCTCTCGTATCATCACCTTGAGAACATGATGGGGTTCCCAGTGGCAAAACTCACGCGAAAGCGGGGCCCAGAGTTCCCACCCCTCCGTGGAGTCCAGTGCCCAGCAGTTGTTCGGTGCCCCTTTAAGTGTTTGCAACAGGCCGCAGCTGTGACTTCTCAGATACGCGGTGGTTGCCTCCACACACCTGCCTGCTTCTCCAGCGTGCATGGCAGCCGTTTACTCTACGACCTTATTTCTTGGATGCATCGAAAAAGAGTTGCTGATTTTCGGCTTCTTCAGCATTTATTCTTATTGGGAGGATGGGAGTGATGACTGGCAAGCTCCTTACATTTCAGACCGGAAGCCAGACGTGCAAAACACTGCTTTTTAAGGTAAGTCTGACCCATATTTAATTTCTATCATACTGGGGCTCCCGAACTGGAAGAAGATGTGTGATAATCTGGAAATAAAAGTTAAAAGGGCCGAACCCTAGTGTAGGGGTGTTTAGGACGTTAGGGAGACTTTGTAGCGTCAGGGTTTGTGCCCTCAAGGGTGGACCGCAGACAAAGGAGACAGGCTTTCCTTCTGTGATTGGCGGCTGAATGCAGTGAATTGGGGCACCAGGGACCCCTGGGCTTCAACTCTGATGGGAGAAAACTCCTGGAAAAGGTGCTGGACCTCTGAGAGGCCCCCATATCTGTGAGGGTCTGACGCAGAGGTTCTCAACCTTAACTGGCACTTAGAATTTCCTGGAGATGTTGTACGAATTCTGAGGCCCATATGACATGCCACTAAATTAAATCAACAATTAAACAGATTCTCTGAGGGGTGAGGCCAAGGTATCAGTATATTTTAAAGCTCCCCAGATACATTTTATATTCAGCCAAAGATGACAGTTACCCTTCCCAGATATCTCAGGCACAAATTGAAATCATGGGGAGTGTTAACCACATTTTAGACTTGATTTCTTATGTAAGAGCAAAGTGGATCTTTACCCTGTCCCCTGTAACATACATGTGCTCTGGTGTGGAAACAAACAACACATAAATCCTCCTCTTTGGTACGGACTTACTGTTTTGGGGGTAGGATTTGGGTTTTGTTCTTCATGATGTACACGGAGAGGTTGCATCCCTCAACTCCAGGGCAGAGCCTCAATGCCCTGAGCATCAGCCTGCTGATGGCGACCCCACATGGGCAAGTGCAGTCAGCAGAATTCTCCCGTGGAAAGATCCACAACGGGGTGGATCCGTTAGGCATGGGCAGTTCTTCCCAGCACGTTGATAAATGTAACAAAAGTATACCAGAGATCCCCATATTTGAAAATAAAATAAAAGGTACATGGTTTTATTAAAGGGATTTCATATTCTTCTCACGCACACAACAAAAGTTGACCTGATATGTAAATAGGAAAAGGAAAGGGCATTGAATTGTTATTTGTCCGGGGAAATCTCAGCAGACCCTGGGATGGGCAGTACATGCTGCAGTGCGCTTGGTGCCTGGTGGATTCACTGGTGACCAGAGGAAATGGGCAGGAGGGGAAAAAAAAATGACAGCAGCTGTAGGCAATTACTACACTGATAACAGGATTGGTTTAAACTTCTTAGAATTTGTGGGAAGTACGTGGCAGTTTGGAAACCATGCCTGAGCAGGTTTTAGGAAGAGCCAGGGAGATTGGATTCTCTTTCATGTAAACTGTAGTTGAACCCTACATCAGGCAGTGCCTGGGAGGTAAGACAGCTCGGAATGGATTGTACCTGACAGGGAGGTGAGTGCACCTTAGTTGCATGTGAGTGCGGATGCTAGCATGAGAGTGAATGGTGTGAGGAGTGGAGTGTCCTCTAGCAATTGTGCCCCACCTCACAGGACACCTCCTCTGCAAACAAAATCACAACTGTGGACTCTGTTTCCTTTTTTCTTTTTTATACCTTATCAACTAGTATTTCAATAGTGTATACAAGTTCTTCTGACTTCTGAAAATAAACCATAATAGATATTAGGATTACCAGAGTTCCCATGATGCCAGGTCCAACCTAAATATTCTCACTGTTCTGTCTATATTATTTAAAAGGCCGATGAAAATGAAATAAGAGATTTTCAAAATGCTTTGACTACTGCTGTGTTTCAGTTTTTATCAGCTTTCCCCTCAGGGTCATCTTTGTCAAAACGAATCATCTGTCCTTTTTCAGTGAATGCCATTTTTATCCTATTCTCTGCTCAATCTATAAAATAAAAGTCATGCCTCCATCCTCTCTGTGATATTGGACAAAACATATTAATAAGTATTAATTCAGAAAAGGGATGTCTGATTAGTGAATTTGGCAAGTGCTGGGTTAAACAAAGTTAAATTGGTCTCTTTACTGATGAACCTCCTAAAACATCCAGTACACTAATATGCATTGTACACCATGGAGAGAATTGCATAGTATTAACTACCCGTCAAGGTCATTCAACCCTGGGATCAGAAGACTGTTTCATAAAATTGGCAAACACTTGAACGCATTTTAAAAATCCATCCTTCACTTTACTTAGAGACGTGAATATTTCCTTTATGACGTATTCGAAGATGAACCAGCTATTGTGCATTTATGTTGGGAGGATACTTAAACACACAGGATGCACCTTTTTTTGTCTTTGAAGATCAGTGACCATGTATTTTCCACAGACTCTGATTATCCCCACTGGTATTCCAAACCACTTGCTCTGCAGGTATCTCTAGACAGATAATCTCCAAGTAGGGTTTTTGTTTGTTTGTTTGTTTACTGTCAACACTTTTCATTCTCAGTGAAAGCAACTGAAAATCTTCATGCTTTAAAGTGGAGTTAGTAGGGCCAGGGAAATTAGACTAAAAGAATTGTAGAGAGTGCTGGAAGATGTTCAGAGTATCATGATTAAGCGGAAACACTACTGTGGGAGGATGCTTTTAGGAGGTGGTTAAACAGAAGCATCTCTCTCTGGTTCCTGCCCCTTATTTGCTACCACAATTATGAAGTGGATGGAAACAGGCAGCAGAGATTCAAAATCCCAGTCAAATGAGAAGGTTGGACATTTAACACGCTCTCAATAAATATTGAAGTTTCACAGAGAAGGAGGAGCTGAGAGGGCAGTTACCCAAGGACCAAGGATGCTGGGACAGCATGTCCAGGAGCAGGGTGCACGCCTTCAGGGTTCCCTGGGCCCCCGCACGCTGACCACCACACACACCCAGCACTTGACCCACTGACTCCCCTCCCTTCCTGCAAGACCAGGTTGCTTCTAGCAGCCAGCTTAGTCAGGAAACTGATGGAATGGGCATGAAACTCTCCTCCAGCACAAACACCTGAGTTATATTCAGAAAGGAGTTAATATATTCCCATATCCGTAGGAAATCCATTACTGGTAACATCACTATTAATCAGTAATTATCTATTTGTTCACAGTTTTAAGTATGTCTTAGTGCATAATTTCATGAAAACCTTGGTGCAGCTGAATTATGTGTATGTGTATTGGACAACTTTCCTAGGATTTACGGGCTAAGCTCCAAGCAGATTCCTCAGTAGGCATTTAGGAAAGTTCAACCACATGCCTAAGAGGTCAGGGCAGGAACAAAAACCATAAAAGATTATCTATGTAAGTAGGTATAACAAAATGCTACATTAACACATTTATATATAAAAATGTAAATGGTAAACAGTGCATTTTATCATCTGTAGATTAAACCAAAAACATTATTAGATGTGATTAGACTCAATAATTTAGTAAATGGAAATAAGCTAGCAGCAGGTGTAATTTCTGGTGGTAGTTTCTGGAGTGTCTGGAAATTACTGTTGATTTAATGGGAAAGGAGCTTTTCCTTTTAGATTTTAGGGGTATGTGCACAAATGTAATGGTGGAGCATGGCGTCTGGCACATGGGGTTGGTCTGGTCATTTCCTTTTCCAGTTCTGCATGTTTTCCATTATCCCACAGGCCATCGTGGGCTTTACTTCATTCTACTTTCTGTCTCTATGAATTTGCCTAGTCTAGGTAATTCACATACATGGAATCATACAACATTTGTCTTTGTGTGCTGTGTCTGTTTATTTCACTTAGTGTCATGTTTCAGAGGTTCATCCATGTGGTAGCATATTTCAGAACTTCCTTCTTTTTATGGCTGAATAACCCATGAATAACCCCATCCCACGTGTAGAGCACACTTTGCCTGTTCCTCTGTCGATGGACGTGTGGCTTGCTTCCAGCTTTTGGCTGTTGTGGGTAATGGTGCCATGGACACGGCTGTACAAATATCTCTTCAATCCCTTTTTTCAATTCTTTTTTTTTTTTCTTTTCTGCATGTGGGTAAAAAGAATTATAAACCTAAGAATTGGTTGATAATTAGGAAATTCTCATCTCAAATGGACCATGAGATAAGAGAAGCAATTTGTTGTCACTGATGCTTTATTTTATTTGTTTTGCTTTAAGGGCATATATCTTGCTTATTGTATATTTTCTATGGCAGGGACAGACTGATGGATGTTTATGACCCAGTGAATAGTTGGTAATTCTGTTAAAAGAAAAATTAATCTCCATTCATCTAAAATCAGATTGATGTGTTTTATCAGTTATCTGCCATTACTAAGGAAATGTATCCCTTATGTAATCTTGCCTACTTTTATGTAATCAGGGTTTCTGGAATATAGTCCTCTGTCTCTCTTTTTTATGTTGGATATATGTGTGGAGATATATATATATATATATATATATATGTATGTATGTGTGTGGAGATATATATATATATATATTCACTTTCTTCTAACAAAGACACCTGTTTCAAATTAATTTTCTTCATCTCCTGAAAAATTCAGTCCTGCTTTTAATTCTTTTGAGTGTATACCTAGCAGTGAAATCTGATTCATGTGGTAATTCTGCGTTTAACTTTTTGAGGAACAGCTGAATTGTTCCCACAGCAGCAGTACATTTTACATTCCCACCGGCAATGTGCAAGGGTTCCAATTTCTCCAGTTCCTCACAAACATCTTGTTATTTTTCAGGGTTTTTGGTTATAGCCATCTTAGTAGGTATGAAGAGGTAGCTCATCGTGGCTTTGATTTACAGAATTATTTCCTTAGCAGTGAATGATGCTGACTATCTTTTATGTGCTTATTGACTCTACATATCTGAACACTGTTTTCACTGAATCACAAAGTTTGTGTTTTTGCTTTTATTCATATCAAGATATTTTCCGATTTCCCTTGTATTTCCTGATTTCACTTGTTTTTTTCTTGTTTGACCCATTGGTTGTTTGTGTGTTAATTTCCGCATATTTATGGACTTCCCAGTTTTCCTGTTACTGATTTCTAGTTTCATTCCAAAGTGATTAGAAAAGGTACTTTGTATGATCTGACAGGATATTTATTGAATTGTTATGCCTAAACAACGTTCATCTTCAAATTTAGTGGAAGACAGGTATTTTTGAAATATAGATAAGGTATTTAGCTGTAAATAAATATCTGGTCGTGTCTTTACAAATCTAACATGATTTCCAGGGTAGAAAAATCGGAATCATTTTTGTTCTTTCTTGTTCATTTGTTTGTTTTTTATTGATATAGAACTGCCATATGATATTATATTAGTTGCAGGTATACAACATAATGGTTTGATATTTGTATATATCATGAAATAATTACCATAGTAAGTCTAGTTAACATTTATGTTAACATGCTTTATTTTAGCATGTAGGGAAAAGAAATGGGCTCATTGTTTCTTTCTGTTTCTTCCTGTTTCTTCCTGCCCTAGCTTTCTTCAAGTGAGTGTGTTATCATTATGCCTGTGAATAGATGTGCACACACACACATGGAAGACACATGCTTACATATACATATACCCACATATTCACTGAATTATTTTTGTAACCTATGGGTGTGACTTTTGTGTCATGGAGAATGTTTGTCTTTATAACTTTTCTCATATTCAGCATTTTAATATTGATATACCCATATAGTACAATTTAAAGATAATAGGAAGAGTAAGAAAGAATATACTTTGACAAAAAACTAAGCTGCAACGTAATAATCTGATATCGGAGCTTCTGTCTGTCAGATGCAGTCACAAGTAAAAGGTAGAAGGAAGCAAGGGATTGCTTTTTAAGGAAATGAAATTATTATCTTGAGAATATGTCAAAAATGTGACTTGAAAGGACATATACATGACATCAGCGTTTTTCAGCTTTCCATTGATTCCTGAATGATCCTGGGTAAGATAAATCGTGGTGATGTGCGTGTCTTGTGTCTAAACTTTCGTCCTACTAGTGTCGGAAATAAACTCCTTTTGAGCAAAAATCCTTGCTCAAAGCCCCAGAGCGGCTGAGGCAGGCTGTGACTCAAAGCTTTTTAAGATGATTCAGTCCTTCTCTGTACCACCGAGGGCTCTCAGGAGCTGGATATAAGGTTCCCTTTTGTGTTTTAAGACTTTTCTGTGTGATAATTAAGACAGTGTACAACATTTGTAGGCATCTGCCCATGCATAGCTCCTGATGTGATGACTGCGACGTCTTGAGGTTTTGTACACTTTCTCAGTGGACCAAATGCCAAGATGCAGAATATCAAAATTCTGAATTCATTGTAACAGAGGGAGGAAAACTCTGCCGTATTTACAACTGAGAATTGGAAATCTGATATATAGGGAGTGTGCTGACAGATATAAGATGTAGAATTGCTGCATTTGTCGAGTTGGTTTTAAAAGCGTTTTACCATAACCAAATAGTTAATAAATTTGCATAGACTTCTTCCAAAGTCTCTGAATTTAGGTAATTAGACATTAAGATTCTTATCAAGTGACATTTTGCATTTTGTTTTGTTCCATGCTGTTTATGCAGAAGCCAAAGGATCTTTAACCTTTGAGAGACGTGCATTAAATCAACACTACATTAGTGTTTTAAGGCCATTAGCTCAATAGCCATATGCCCAGATATTTTCTCTATTCAGAAAGTCAGGAATCAGTAAATAAAAATGAGGTAATTAGCAATGAATACCTGCTACTCGGATTTTGTAAACACAACATTATCTCTTTCTGTCCAAAGCTTGACATTATTACCTATAATTCAAGAAGTGTAAGCCCACACCCTGTACATTGCATAGCAATGGAGCTCTCCTGGTGACCTCACACGTTTCCATGGCAGCAAATTCATCTGGAAATAGCACAGCACTTTGATTTGTAGGTGGTCAAAGATGGACTCCTGAATTACACACATTAAAAAGGCTAATTTCAGAAGAAATCCTTAGGTTGGAAATTTTGCAGTGCAAGATTATAAGGTAATATGGTATTTATGTTTTTAATGATTATGCATTTCTAGTTCTGAATTTGAAAGAGGGCTTTTGTCATTCAAATGCCTTATGGTTAGGATATTTACAAGGAAGTTAGATAGTAGCAACAAAGTAAAGAAATCTAGTTTTGGCAGCTCTCCACCACTGCTGGTCACATCGCTGCCTGTCTCCAGGGCTGTTAGTCTGCCCAGGCTGCCATAACAAAATGCCAAAGACTGGGAGGCTTAAACAACAGACATTGATTGTCTCACACTTCTGGAGGCTGGAGGTTCCGGATCAAGGTCATGTTTCAGTTGCTGGTGAGGACTCTCTTCTTGGCTTGCAGACTCAGCATTTCCTTGGAGTACATGTGGAGACAAAAAGAGAGAGAGAGAGAGAGAGAGAGAGAGCAACAAGAGCGAATGCAGTCTCTGGTCCCTTTTGATAAGGACACTAATCCTATGAGATCAGGGCCCCACTCCTGGAACCTCATTTAAACTTAAGTAACTTTGGTTATTTCTTCAGAGGCCCATGTCCAAATGCAGGCACACTGGGCATTAGGGCTCCAAAGTATGAATTGTGGGGTGGGCACAAGCATTCAGTCCACGGCACCAGGCCTCCTGTCCATCTCCCCTGGGCCCTGGCTCTTCATTTTCCGACTCTAACAGAGGGAAGGGTTTGCATCTCTTGAGATCAGGCAGGATGTCTGGATCGCTGGACATTTGGTCTCATGAGAGACCGTTTAGTTGGACCAAGCTCACTTTAACTTCAACAAAGCAGTAATGAACTAAAGATGAATGTTGGCTAAAAATATAAGCTATAATTAAAACAAAAACAAACAAAAAAGACTCCTGTAACATCTGGAGCAATGTTAAGAAAGAGGATGTTTGGATTTTTTATGTGTCCTATGTGAAGACTGTTGCATGCCCAGGACCTGGCCATGAAGTAGGCTGGAGGCTCTGAGACCTCAGGCCCTCACTTCGACCCCCTGACTGGCTCCTTCTCACCCGCTCTTCTTCATGAATCTAAGAGATCAGGTGAGCTGGCCTCAGACCTGACCATGTTTCTAGAGGCAAAAGATGAGAAAAGGGACACTCCTAACATAATCTTGCAGCATCCAAGAGGGGTCAACAGTTAACTCAGAATCTGAATTGTTAAAACGATTTAAACTACTTATTTTTGTAAACAGAGACACTAGTAAGTTGGAATAATATTTATCTACAATGACGTAAAATAATGTAAGGTCTTCTTGCCATAAGTGTTCTAACCCACATAAGCGTTCTGAGAAATGTCCTATTCTGTAAAACCATGGACTAAAAGTCACAGGGCTTATAAGGAAGATAAAGTGAGTGGCAAACTCTTCATAAGCCCAGGGTAGCCCCATAACCAGAGCCCTAATTACAACGATACTGATCGTAATGTGAACCCTGGCCCTGTCCATGGGCTCTGCCACCTAGAATCCCCACCTCCATCTTTGCAGCCCCTCAGAGTGGCACAGCTTTGAAGACATTTACTTCTAATGGAGAACATTTCACCAAAATGAGAAATACAACTCAGAGGTAACCTTCTCCATCAATTAGTATTTTCACACAGGGGGAAATGTCTTTGCAGCTTCCTTGTCTACCCTTGCAGCTTCTCCAGACAGCTTAACATACTGGAAAACAATGACTAAATCACCAACTTCTTGCGCTGAAATAAAACACGTCTGCAAGATGCTGTGTTTTGTTTTGTTGTTTTCTTAAGTTCTTCATATATTGCTGATGTTTTTATCTTGAATCCTGAGTATAATCCCTTCAAATTATTAGCATGCTAGTGGAAATTTCAGTGAACCATCAGGATCTCTACAAACAAACATTGTTTTCCTGTATGAATGAGCTAATTTGGATCAAAGAAAACATTATGTATCAGAATAAACTGTGTTTGGGAGTGTGGTAATAAAGACAAAAAAAAAAAAAAAAATGGCCAGAGACACCATCTAATGGAGAGACCAACCATTACTGTATTCCAGCTCTGTACCAGCTCCCCACTAGGAATGGGCCTCAGACCCTAGGACAGAGCTTCTCCTTTTGGGGAAGAGATGAGAGTCAATTTGTGATTGGAACGGGGAGGTCACAGTAGTGAAAGATGGCTTTGCAAGTTTGAAGGAAGGCAGTGGATTCTGGATTCTGGATTAAGAAGTTCTTATACAGTTCAAGTGGCAGGAAATACCTAAACCTTTTGAATTGCTAGGGAAGAATTTCCAGAAATAAGGACAATTCCTTTTAATTCCAGCCACAAGCAAATATGTGAACGGGTCTGTGAGGGTCCCTGAGAACAGAGGGAGGGTAAGAAAGAGCTGAAGGTCAGTGAGGCCCCAGAGTTGCAGTGACGATGAGGGCTGCTCCTGTCCTGTCATTTAGAATGCTGCCTGGGCATCAAGTAGGGGAGACTGAAGGGAGGCTGCTGTGGTCTGAATGTCTGTGTCCCCCAAATTCATATGTTGAAACCTAACCCCCAAGGCAGTAGTGTTTGGAGGTGGAGCCTCTGGGAGATGCTTAAGTCATGAGGGTGGAGCCCTCATGAATGGGATTAGTGCCCTTATAACAGAGACCTCAGGGGATCCCTGCTCCCTCTGCCATGTGAGGACCCTGAGATAAAAGGCAATAGTATCGAGCTTCATTTTTCTTTAGTTCTAGTCACAGAAGACAAGGCTATGCTCACACCCCCATTTCTTTGCATTTCAAACCAGCTTTTCAATACCTGTCCTGAGGGTGATATTCACCACAAATATTCCTCCGTTGTTCTCCAGTTTACCTTAAGTTAGCATAAGTATCCTCATCTTTAATTCCTTATACTTCCTCTTCCATTTACTGCATTCCTTTATAAATAAGAATCATAAATTCCATAGGGCCCTTATTTTAGATGATAAGCCTACTTTCAAGGTTAGGATTCAAGACCCCTTATCGTTTCCTGTAAACCCCATTTCTTTTTTTTTTTTTTTTTCTTTACGAAACAAATTCTGTTCACAGTGGGAGAGGAAGACCTGTCTTCTGTAGGCCCCCTACCTGAACACACCTTGTTCTTCTCTTTATTCTCCACTTTGACTGCACCCCCTCTTAAAATCACTGCCATTTCAGTCCACTCACAGACTGCTACCCCCAGCAGGAACAGAACCAAAAAGAAAAAGGAGAATTCACATAATCTTCCTTCCTTCCTTCTTTCCACAGTACAGGGCATGTTCCATCCACTCCTTACTCAGCCCCCCTTCCTAGTTGTGTGCCCATGTGGGCTCCAGTGAGGTCATGTATGGTGGCCAGGTGTTCCATTTTTAAATATTTACTTCACAAAATGCTTAGTCCAATAGAGGTACATGGTAAACAACCTATAAATAAAAGATCAGCAGATGAATTGATGAAGCACACAATATAAATAAATAATTTTGTGTGGAATTATTAGCATTAAATATTGACTCATTACTGGAAAAGCCCAGAAACTAAATCCCTTTGTGTAGATAACCCTGTTGTTATATAACCAGTGCTCTGCACAAGGCTAGCTGAAAATAAACTATGATTTCATGTAAATAGTAGGATAAGAAGGGAAAAGAGATTTAGGGCCATTTAGATCAATCTTTTAACAAAATTTGAACCTTGTATGTGATACCATATTAATGCCTGGAAATAACCCTGAAGCTACTGGGGACTTGAGTAAAAGTAAGACTTGAGTTCACCCAGTGGACATTGAACATTTGGGATTTTCTTGCCCAAATGTGTAGGAAGATTGATGGAACCGGATGATGTTTCCTCAAAGGGTACTGTACTCGAGGTAACAAACAATGACAGTTTCTCCATTGAAACCACAAATTCAGTTTCAAATTGATGGGGACATTGTAAAGAAGAAAATAGTTCTATTGTTTAGATTTTTTTTCCCACACTGTGAAAGTTTTCATTTATAATTTCAAATCTTTAGAGACCTCAGTAATGTTTTCTCTTGATATATTTCTTCCCACTCATTCTTCTTCTGAATTAAGGCAGACTTTGAGTATGTTTCCATCAGAAAAAGAGCTAAGTGAGAGAGTTTAAGGTCTGGAATTGGAATGATGGAATTCAAAGCCTGTCTTTACCATCTGGTGGTTGTAAGACCTTCATCTGCTTAATCTTTAGTTTTCTCAGATTTACATATAAGATTAAGGGTAAGGCAAACATGTTTCTATATAATAAAAATATTTACCTCATAGGATTATTGTGAGGATTAAAGGAAACAATGTGTGTAGATAGCTCCTGGCACTCAGTAAGCACTTAAGAAATGATTGGTATCACTACTACCCCAAATAAAGCCCTAATTAGCATCAAGAAAGCAATTACTCATCCTCCTAAACCTAAGGACCAGCTTCACTTGAACAATTGTAGCTAAGTTGGTTGTGGGTCCAAGAAAGAAATCCGATTTCTAGTTGGGAAAGGTGAATGGGCCCAAATCAATGTTTACTCTTTGGGGAAGAACCAGGACACAGATAGCAGGAGGCCAGCCCCCTGTGAATGGATAAAGGTAATGCTGGAAGTGGCAGCCCAACCCTCGCCACAGGCTGGAAGATCAGGTGAACCGAAGCAAAGAAGCAGAAGCCCCCTCCCAAGTCTCACGTGCACTGAGTAGTATTAAAAATCACTCGATACATTAAAAAAAAACTTTTTACACTTATCATGTCTTTTTATTTTCATCGAAGTCCTGTGGACAATGTATTATTCAATTTGACAAGAGAGAAAACTCCGATTCTAATGGTTGATGAACACATCATTGTTGGGACAGGACCACATCTCCGTGACGACCTGCAGCTTCTGTAGTCAACTCTGGGCTCCCTGTGGAAGACAACTCCAGCATAATATCTCAGGAGGGGCTGATGTTCAACAGTGTTGGTTTCTAGGAAACATAATTTGTTAAATAAGAAATTTATGGAAACACGTGAGAAGGAGACCTTGGTGTTTCTGTCAAGGCTGTTGATCTGTGGTCGTTGCTTTCTCTGCCTCTGTCTCTTCATCTTTGCTGGATTCTGCTTCTCTCTGGCATTTTCCCCTCATTTACTTAATCTCTTTCTCACTTTTATCTCTGATCCTTCTTTCTGAGCCTCTGCAGCTCTGGACAGGATTAATTCCTGTCCTTGCTAATTTGCTCTCCGTTTTCAACTCTTGAAATGAATGAAAAACAAAAACAAAAATAAAGAAAATCTCAGCAAAAACATGGAATTGATAAAATATATCAAATAGAAGTATAAACATGAAAAACACAATAATAGAATTAAAAAAAAAAGCCTCAAGAGATGGATCCAGTAGTAGAGAAGAAAAGATAGAGAATGAAATCCGTAAATGTGAAAACAGTAGAATTCACCCAGTCTGAACAACAGAGAATTAGACTGGAAAAAAATAAGCAGAGTCTTGGGGGCCTTTGGGACTTTAACAAAATATCCAAATTTGTTTCCTTGAAGTCTCAGAAGGAGAGAAAGTAAGTAGAGCTATAACGTATTGGAAGAAATAATGGATTAAACTTCCCAAATTTGGCAAAAGATACAAGCCTACAGATTCAGAAGGCTGAGTAAACTTCAAACAGGATACAAGACCCCCACCAAAATTCAGGAAGACACATCATAATAAAACTTCTGAAAACAAATATATAGAAAAATTCTTTAAAGCAGTGGGAGAAATGACACATTCCCTGTAGGGGACAACACTTTGAATGATGGCAGATTTCTTATTTGAAACCCTGGAACCCAGAAGTAAGTAGCACAATATTTTTCAAGTTCTGAAAGAAAAAAACTGTCTATTGCAGATTCAATATCTGGTGAAACTATCCCACAGAAAGGAAAGGGGAATAAAAATATTCTCATATGAGGGAAAACTAAAAGAATTTGTCACTAGCAGACATTCTTGCAGAGTTTGGCTAAAGGAAATTCTTCAGACAGAAATAAACTTATAAAAGAAGGAATCTTGGAGCACGAAGAAGGAAGAAGGAACAACAGATAGAGCAGAAATATGGGTGTATGCAATTGAACATTCTTCTTGTGATTTTTATAAATCGTATTTGATCATTAAAACAATTATAGCTCCATCTGATACTCAAGACCAACCTTGGCTGAGATTTTGCTAGGAATTTTATTAAACCTATAGATAAGTCTCAGGGGAATTCACATGGGCTATATGACCCAGACCAATGAAAAATATGTTCACACCAAAACCTGTACATGAATATCCATAGCAACTTTATTTGTCAGAGCCAAAAACTGGAAGAAGCCCAGATGTCCTTTAACAGGTGAATGGTTCAGTCAACTGAGAAACATCCATAATATGGACTACTACTTAGCAATGAAAATAAATGCACCACTGATACACACCACAACTTGGATGACTCTCCAGAGACATGCTGCGTGAGAAGAGCCAATCCCAGAAGATGACGTACTGTATGGTTCCATTTATATAACATTTTTCAAAGACAAAATTTTAGAAAAGTATGATAGCTTAGTGGTTGCAAGTGTTAGAGAGAGATAAGGAGGTATGTTAACTATGCCTTTTTAAAATTTTCCCTACTTTCTGTTGTTTTGATATCTGGGGACCTTATTGATCTTGGGGAGATTGCCCCTCCCAGGGCTGGCTAATTCCTAGAGATTGAAAACCCCTTGCTGAGCACACCCTTCCTATGCAAAACCATCACTCCAGGTTCTGCCACCCAGCCACCTCCTTCATCAGCTCTCAGACTCAGAGCCACTATCCACCTGCCCTCATCACCCCAGGGCCAGGTACCAGAAGACTTGGGACAGCTGCTATGCCCCAGAGCCCACTGAAATTATTCAAACTTGCCATCCTAAGCCTTCACACCCTGCCTGGCCCATTCCTTGTGCAGAAATCACCATAAAGGCTTTTGCCCATGTTTTCCTTCATCTCTTTGCCTCCTGGATGACCTGGTGCTTCCTCGTGTGGCCCTTCCTGGGCCTCCTGTATCCAGGGATCTTGAGCATAAACACTCTTCCCTCCTGACAGTCATTTCCATGTCTGTATGTCTTACCATACCTGATGGAAACACATCTCAGGTGCACGTTAAAACAAGTGGTGAGCATGGTTGTACAGGGCAACACAGGTGATCTTTTTGTTGGAATTGTTCCAGACCTTGACTGTGGTGGTGAATGCATGATGCATTTTTATAGAACTTAATAAACACACCCATAAATGCAAGTAAATCTGGGGGAATGTGAATGCGGTCAGGGACCATGTGAATGTCAGCATGCTGGGTGTGATGTTATGTTACAGTTGGCAGAATGTTAGCATTGAGGGAAACGGGGCCAAGTGCAGTAAGACTCTAGCCTTTCTTACAGCTGGTGTGACTGACTCTACAGTGATCTCAGTGAAGATTTCAAGGGCAAACGTTTTTAAGACCAAGCTATGGAGTACTATAAAATGTATACCTTGTTTAAATTATTTTGTCTAAATATAGTTTCATGACTTGAAAATTCACTGAAAAATCATATAAATATTTGTAGATGGCCGTTAAGTTTAGCAGTATTTTGCTTAGAGAGCTATCTAGAAGCTGCATCACTTGTAATTTAATTTAAAACTTTCGTGAGTTTGTCTCATGGTTACAGAGAACAGACTTCTGTTTACCAGAGGGGAAAGAGGTTAGGGGGTGGGGGAAAGGGGTGAAGGGGTCAGTTGTTTGGTGACAGATGGTAACTAGACTTTGGGGGGTGATCACTTTGCAGAGTATACAGACATCAAATTAAATGCTGTACACCTGGAACTATATAATGTTATAGACCAATTTTACCTCAACTGAAAAAAAAAAAAAAGAATAGCCACCTTAAAGTAATATCAGAGCCGTAGTCATTCTATCAAAATCTGTACACACATGGCATGGGGAGGGCTTTTCCCTCTCAGGCATAAAGGAGAAAAATTCCTGAAGTTGGGGAAGGGCATCAAGTTCAGGGGGAAAACTAATAGAGATAGAAGAGAGTGGATTGAGAGAGAATTACCACTTTGGAGAGCCGTTAATAGTGGTTCTCAAATCAGGCTGTCGATCAGAACCACCTTGGGGGTTTTGTAATCACCTGCTTGGAATCAGCCCTCACTAATTAAATCAGAAGCTCTGGCAGGTGGGGAGACTCTGCTCAGCGTTTTTAAAGGTCTCCAGGTGAGTCTAATAAGCCAGGGAGGAGAAGCATGAACTGATACTACCATGGATATCCTGCTAGCGTTCCCCTTAAGTTATGCCCTTGATACTTACAACAACAGATAGTTATTATTATTCCAATTACAGATGAAGGAACTGACTCTCAGAGAAGCCATGTGGCTTGTCTGAGGCCACACAACTAGTGATCTGAGGAACCAGGGTGACTCCAACCTGTGTACCGTCCTCTGTAGACCAACAAAATATCATTGACTTGGATTCAGAGTGTAAACTTGTCCATTGGCCAGAAAGGACCACAGATTCCCTTGTCTAGAGCTAAGAGATATTCAGCCACTTTAGGAGAAAACTGGGACATATGGAAGTCACTTTTTATGTTGAGAATAACATTCCTCCAAACTTAAGACTGGCTATTCTGTCAGCCATTAAGCGTATTCAATCAATTAATGAAAACCTACCTCCCTGAATATACTTTTGTAAGCCATCCAATCAGTGTTAGCCTCTTGCTTCTGAAAGTCAGCCTGTCAGGGATGGACTTAGTCAAATAAACATACCTCTGAGTGCCAACCAACCAACAAGAGTGTCACCTAGATCATCATCATAGCTCAGGTGATGTCAGTTCCTTACTGCTCTGCAAGTCTGCCAGACCCTGCTCTCCACACTGCCCCAAACCCATGCAAGACCAGCACCCTGCTCTGCTGGGACACACTGGGCCTGACCAGCATAACTATCCCACCGATGGCATGATTAAGACCCTTTAAATCCAAACGGAGTAACTGTGATTCAGGCATTCAGAGTAGAGCCTGGTGGCCATTGTGAGTGTGGTTTCAGACACATTCCTGCATCAACTGAGAATCTGAATTTTCTGAACTGTATCAGACTCAAGGACACCACCAGCCATTTTCAAAACAATATCTGCTGGCAGCTTCCAGATACAACCATATGGCCTCAAGGTCTCCCCTTGTAAACATGCAACCATTTCAGACCCCAATCAATCCTTGATCGACAAGCACCCTTCTTGCCAGCTCTAATCCTAATTCTTAACAATTTACGCAACTTTTCAACGTTTGCCTATATAAGCCTCCCCCATTTTGTAGTCCAGTGGAACACAATTCAAGTGCTTCTTGAATTTGTGTTTCCCAAGCTATAATCCTCAGTTTGGCTCGAATAAAACTCTTTTCTATTCCTGTTAAACAAATAAAACTTTCATGAGTTTGTGAATGAACAGCCTGTTGGAGAACATACAGCAAAATACTTAACATTTGGGCAAAAGGTAGACAAGCCAAGAGGCAAACATACATTTCTGCAAGCGTAGAAAGAGCACAGCCCACCTCTCTGTTAACAGGGAAGAAAGAACCTAAAAAATGAGCCAGACTCAAAGTGATTAAAGTAGCATCCTGTGGAGAACAGGTGATAGAAGCTCCCATTTCCAAAAATAAAATAAACCTGGGGAAAGAACAGCCGTTCTCCAAAGAGAAACTGTTCAGTATCCTTCTCAGAGGGGATCTGATATCACAGCACTCGTGAGCTAGGACTCGACGCCAGGTGAGTCCTGTCAAATACAAACAAATCCGGGCTTAGTACAGAGACACCTCATTGAAGAGGTGTTTGTGGTAGGGAGAACTCTCTGACTCCACCGTCTCAAAGATCTGGTAGAGATGGGCTGCCCTTTCATAGGGAGGAGTGAACAGCCTAGAAATTCCAGGAGTGGGAGGGCAGCAGGGCCTGTGGAGTGATGAGAATGGTTGTTTTTCCCCTAAGGTTACCAATTCCGGGGAGGTGCCTTTTGGGGGGATGACACTGCTCCGTATGCCGATGCTCAGGGTGAGCCCACGTCCAAGGGTAAATGAAAGATTCCTGGCTACAGGGTGTTGATTCAAGTTAGCAGGCATTTTGTCTAGGTTGGTCAGTGGGGACCAACAGTTCTGCTAATCGTTTATAAGACCAAAAATGGGAGTTTGGAGGGTTGCTGTCTGGCCTTGTCATAGGCCAACACAGGGCCCCTTGAGTTCTATCTAAGTCACATGGGGAAGGCAGTTCTCTGCAGTGAGCCCTGTCCTGAAACGCAAAAGGGTCGGGACTTCTTCATGGGTGCGCAGGGCTCAGGAAAGGTCAGCATCTTGTCTCCAAAGCCTGGTCCTCAGTTTCTGCTAGCTGGGATACTTCCCCACACAGCATCCTGCGTTCAGCGATGGGCTCTGTCTAATGGAAGGAGTAGAGGCAGCAAGGAGGGATTAGAGAACATACACAAAGGAATTACCCAGTGATGACTGAGAGACAGTGAGCTTGAGATGGACATCAAAGCCTAGTACGCATTGCAAGGAGTGGGGAAAGAATTACATGGAAAGAGCGAAAGAATATGGCATATCTGTAAGTATACTGTAAGTGGGCTTTGAGATCAGAGATGCTGCTGTTGATGGTGGTTTTTTGGTTTTGTTTTTTTCCACCATGTTGGGCCTCTTATTCTTCCTTGGACATGATGTTTTTATGGTGGTTTCTATAGACTGAATATTTGCATCCCCCCTCCTGAAATTCAGATATTGAAGCCCATTCCCCCAATGTGAGGGGATTAGGAGGTATGGTCTTTGGGAGGTGATTGTATCAGGAGGGTGGGCCCTTCCCCCCTCCACTGTGGAAGGACACAGCCAGCAAATGGCCCTCTACCAGGAAGGGGGCTCTCACCAGACCCCAAATCTACCAACACCTTGATATTGGACTACTAGCCTCCAGAACTGTGAGAAATACATTTCCGTTTTCAAGCCAGCCAGTTTATGGTATTTCTGTTATCATAGCCCCAGCAGGCTAAGACAGTGGTGCTATTTCTCTGTATCAGCCATGGGGTCCCCCCCAAAACACACACACACACCCCCCTCTCCCCAGTGGTACAGACACCAGCATAGAGCAACCATAGAAGGCCAAAGTGTGATCTGGACATTTTACCCGGGGTCTCTCCGTGCCCTTGGTAAAAACCAAGGGAAGCAATCCTCAGACTACCTGGTTTGTGTTTTGACAGTGTGATATTCCAGGCGGGAGAACTGCTTCCTAATAAAAGTGATGGAAACTCAGTCACTTTGACATTTAAAGCTAGACTGCACCAAGCTCTAGAAATGTGATAAAGAAAATTCTTGTCCTGGCAGGTAAAAGGGGTTAAATCAACACACCCTAAGGGTCCGAGAGAGAAGCAGCAATTCTCTTTGATGTCTCCTGATGCTGTTCCCTTGCTAAAAGAGCCTGTGTTATTTGCGAAAGTTCTGGTTGTTTCATTTTTCCAACACGAATTGAGCATTTTTTAGGGTGATGAAATATACTTCATTACTAGCTTTATTTCTAAACTGAGGAATATCTTTATATCAGGGTTGAATATTTTGGGGTCAATGGACTGTCTCTTCAGAAAAATGAATGCACATACATGGAAAAACACGGGCCTTTTGAGTGGTCACCTGAAGGCGTAGTGCGTGAACCCAGGTTGGTGTCCTTTTCTCTATAATATTTAAAATCTGGAGTTTACTTGCTTATCTGGAAGACTTTCTTAAATGATTAAGATTTTTAATATTCTGAAGGAAGATATTTTATGATGGTATTTATCAGCGTCTTTCTTTCAATGAGCCATTTTTGCAGAACTGTTGTAACGATTTGAAATCTGCGAAAGTTCAAATCTGCCTTTAGGAAAAATCCTAGTCTAGTCACCAACAGACTGACACGGACTGCGGCTTTGAGCAGGTTGATTCTGCCCTCCAAACCTCATTTCCTTATGTGGAAGATGTCATACCTATAACCAAGGCTACTGTGAGGGCAGCATGGGGTCATGCACACAAATGCAGAGTTCAGGTGCAGGCGACGGTGCCGTGGTAGTCATTATTGTATATGGCGCTGGATACAATGCTTACTACATCATAAGACTCAAAAGAGGTTTATTGAGTAAATTTGGGAATGTATCTCTCTTGTAATTTTCTTACCTGTAGAATGGAGGGGGTTATACTATTTGATGTCTAGTGATCCCTTCTTATTAGATTTCTTTCTCATTTAAGATAGTAACAGTTTATAGCATTTTACTGTTTATAAACAGGTTTAAATCTATAATCTCCTTGGCTGTCGCGATCATGGTCACGTCAGTCACGTTAATTCACACCTCAGTGTTTGCAGTGACAAAGGAATGTGAACAATTTCCAAATCTCTTTATTAATACAGTTGGACCAAATCAGTAATAATAACAAATTTTAAACAGACCTTTTAAATTTCAACAGTGCTTTCCCGTATGGTGTTTATTACAGTCTCAAAGTCACATGGTGGGGTGGGTCAAATAGGTGTTACTGACATAGTTATTATCAGGCTAAAAGAATTCAGACTGAGTAGTAGTATGACTGTCCCAAATCCTCACAGCTGACCAGCAGGGACCAGGAACTTGGGCCCAGGCCTCCTCTCTCCACATTCACTTCCTTCCGCTCTCCCCTCCCCTGACACCAGCTCTTCCCAACGGCAGTCTCAGCCCAGTTCCTTCCTCCAAAGTCTCTGCTCAGACAGAAGCCCGAGTGCCCACTCAGCTGCTGGAGTATTTCCTCAGCCTGACCTACCCTCTTTCCCCACCTGAATTTCTGAAAAACAACACTCAGGAGAGCATCTTCCTAATAGACGCAGCCTGCAAAGGATTCTTCCCTCCACTAACAAAGAAGCAGTTGGGCATTTGTAACTCAGAGTCCTGAGAAAATGAGTAGGTGTATGTGGTGTCTCTGTCTGTGTGTCCATTTATATTTCCTCCCTGAATCTACCCCATAAGAATTAGGCCCTGATACCTAGTATGAGATAGTCACACGAATGGTCACACCTGTCCTGACTTAAGATGGACTCTTGAAATTTGAAGCAAATTGGGTAGTATAGTCAGTTTCACAACATTGATTCTTCCAATCCAAGAACATGGTATATCTCTCCATCTGTTGGTATTATCTTTAATTTCTTTCATCAGTGTCTTATAGTTTTCTGCATATAGGTCTTTTGTCTCCCTAGATAGGTTTATTCCTAGGTATTTTATTCTTTCTGTTGCAAGGGTAAATGGGAGTATTTCCTTAATTTCTCTTTCAGATTTTTCATCATTAGTGTATAGGAATGCAAGAGATTTCTGTGCATTAATTTTGTATCCTGCAACTTTACCAAGTTCATTGATTAGCTCTAGTAGTTTTCTGGTGGTATCTTTAGGATTCTCTATGTATAGTATCATGTCATCTGCAAACAGTGACAGCTTTACTTCTTCTTTTCCAATTTGTATTTCTTTTTCTTCTCTGATGGCTGTGGCTAGGACTTCCAAAACTATGTTGAATAATATTGGTGAAAGTGGACATCCTTGTCTTTTTCCTGATCTTAGAGGAAATGCTTTCAGTTTTTCACCATTAGGAATGATGTTGGCTGTGGGTTTGTCATATATTGCCTTTATTATGTTGAGGTAGGTTCCCTCTATGCCCACTTTCTGGAGAGTTTTTATCATAAATGAGTGTTGAATTTTGTCAAAAGCTTTTTCTGCATCTATTGAGATGATCATATGGTTTTTCTCCTTCAATTTGTTAATATGGTGTATCACATTGATTGATTTGCGTATATTGAAGAATCCTTGCATCCCTGGGATAAACCCCACTTGATCATGGTGTATGATCCTTTTAATGTGTTGTTGGATTCTGCTTGCTAGTATTTTGTTGAGGATTTTTGCATCTATATTCGTCAGTGATATTGGTCTGTAATTTTCTATTTTTGTAGTATCATTGTCTGGTTTTGGTATCAGGGTGATGGTGGTCTCATAGAATGAGTTTTGGGGTGTTCCTTCCTCCTCAATTTTTTAGAAGAGTTTGAGAAGGATGGCTGTTAAGTTTTCTCTAAATGTTTGATAGAGTTCACCTGTTAAGCCATCTGGTCCTGGACCCTTGTTTGTTGGAAGATTTTTAATCACAGTTTCAATTTCATTACTTGTGATTGGTCTGTTCATATTTTCTATTTCTTCCTGGTTCAGTCTGGGAAGGTTATACCTTTGTAAGAATTTGTCCATTTCTTCCAGGTTGTCCATTTTATTGGCATAGAGTTGCTTGTAGTAGTCTCTTAGGATGCTTTGTATTTCTGCGGTGTCTGTGGTAACTTCTCCTTTTTCATTTCTAATTTTATTGATTTGAGTCCTCCCTCTTTTTCTTGATGAGTCTGGCTAATGGGTTATCAATTTTGTTTATCTTCTCAAAGAACCAGCTTTTAGGTTTATTGATCTTTGCTATTGTTTTCTTTGTTTCTGTTTCATAGATTGTTTTATTGAGATTTTTCTTGTTTTATTGAGATTTTTCTTGTTTCTTGAGGTAGGTTTGTATAGCTATAAACTTCCCTCTTAGAACTGCTTTTGCTACATCCTATTGATTTTGGATCATCGTGTTTTCATTGTCATTTGTCTCTAGGTATTTTTTGATTTCCTCTTTGATCTCTTTGATCCTCTTTGATTTCCTCTTTGATCTCTTGGTTATTTAGTAATGTATTATTTAGCCTCCATGTGTTTGTGTCTTTTACGTTTTTTCCCCTGTAATTTCTCATCTCATAGTGTTGTGGTCAGAAAGGATGCTTGATATGATTTCAATTTTCTTAAATTTACTGGGGCTTGATTTGTGACCCATGATGTGATGTATCCTGGAGAATGTTCTGTGTGCACTTGAGAAGAAAGTGTAATCTGCTCTTTTTGGATGGAATGTCCTATAAACATCAATTAAATCTATCTGGTCTATTGTGTCATTTAAAGCTTCTGTTTCCTTATTATCTTCGTTTTGGATGATATGTCCATTGGTCTAAGTGAGGTGTTAAAGTCTCCCACTATTATTGTGTTACTTTCGATTTCCTCTTTTATATCTGTTAGCAGTTGCCTTATGTATTGAGGTGTTCCTATGTTGGGTGCATATATATTTATAATTGTTATATCTTCTTGGATTGATCCCTTGATCATGATGTAGTATCCTTCCTTGTCTCTTGTAACATTCTTTATTTTAAAGTCTATTTTATCTGATATGAGTATTGCTACTCCAGCTTTCTTTTGATTTCCATTTTCATGGAATATCTTTTTCCATCCCCTCACTTTCAGTCTGTATGTGTCCCTGGGTCTGAAGTGGGTCTCTTGTAGACAGCATATATATGGGTCTTGTTTTTGTATCCATTCAGCGAGCCTGTATCTTTTGGTTGGAGCATTTAATCCATTCATGTTTAAGGTAATTATCGATATGTATGTTCCTATTACCATTTTCTTAATTGTTTTGGGTTTGTTATTGTAGGTCTTTTCCTTCTCTTGTGTTTCCTGCCTAGAGAAGTTCCTTTAGCATTTGTTGTAAAGCTGGTTTGGTGGTGCTGAATTCTGTTAACTTTTGCTTGTCTGTAAACCTTTTGATTTCTCCATCGAATCTGAATGAGATCCTTGCTGGGTAGAGTAATCTTGGTTGTGGTTTCTTCCCTTTCATCACTTTAAATATGTCCTGCCACTCCCATCTGGCTTGTAGAGTTTCTGCTGAGAAATCAGCTGTTAACCTTATGGGAGTTCCCTTGTATGTTATTTGTCATTTTTCTCTTGCTGCTTTCAATAGTTTTTCTTTGTCTTTAATTTTTGCCAGTTTGATTACTGTGTGTCTCGGTGTGTTTCTCCTTGGGTTTATCCTGTATGGGACTCTCTGTGCTTCCTGGACTTGGGTGGCTATTTCCTTTCCCATGTTAGGGAAGTTTTCGACTATAATGTCTTCACATATTTTCTCGGGTCCTTTCTCTCTCTCTTCTCCTTCTGGGACCCCTATAATGCAAATGTTATTGTGATTAATGTTGTCCCAGAGGTCACTTAGGCTGTCTTCATTTCTTCTCATTCTTTTTTCTTTATTCTGTTCCGCAGCAGTAAATTCCACCATTCTGTCTTCCAGGTCATTTATCCGTTCTTCTGCCTCACTTATTCTGCTATTGATTCCTTCTAGTTTAGTTTTCATTTCAGTTATTGTATTGTTCATCTCTGTTTGTTTGTTCCTTAATTCTTCTAGGTCTTTGTTAAACATTTCTTGCATCTTCTTGATCTTTGCCTCCATTTTTTTCCCGAGGTGCTGGATCATCTTCATTGTCATTTTCTGAATTCTTTTTCTGAAAGGCTGCCTATCTCCACTTCATTTAGTTGTTTTTCTGAGGTTTTATCTTGTTCCTTCATCTGGTACATAGTTCTCTGCCTTTTCATCTTGTCTATCTTTCTGTGAATGTGGTTTTTGTTCCACAGGCTGCAGGATTATAGTTCTTCTTGCTTCTGCTGTCTGCCCTCTCTCAGTGCATTATTGACAAAGTCTGGGGTCTGCCAAGGTGGGTTGCTGCAGCGTCCCAGAGGTGGTGGTGGCAGTGATGTCATGGGCAGGCCACTCTGATTCCCATTCACTTACCATATCACATTTCACATTTTAACACCTTCCCTCTGACCTAGCACAATCTGGGTGACCCTCCTTATAATCAAATGGCCCAGAGTCAGCAAATACAAACTTATATTAGGATGCGCAAACCAGGGTTCATGCTCAAAAATTTTTAAAAAAGTCTTCCAACAAAATATAAATTTGTTTGAGAATTCTTTATGTGTATGTGTGTGTATATATATATATATATCCCTCCAAGCCTACTCGTGTATTTTTGTCCTCATCTGCAATGCTCTTCATCCTTTAAGCCTATATGTGATTTTCATCTCTCCTTCGGGGTCACTCAAGACCTCGGCATATCAGAGAATCTTCAGTAGCAGCCCTGGGGGCAACAAGTTGTCATGAAAGAAACCTGGACCTTATCCTTGAGTTCCATCCTGTCTCTCGTAGTTACTTCTGTGACCCAGGACATGCTAACTCATCTTTCAGAACCTGTGTGTCTGTGTGATCACATACTTGGCAAATAGTAGGCGCCTCTCTCTTCTAACTGGGCACAAAGGGGCCTTGCCTCATACCTGTGTGCCCTGCATGTGTCAGAAGCTCCACGTAAGTTATGTTACTGCTATTTCTGTTAATATTGCCAGCAGTCTCCTCCTGTTTGGGGTCTGACTGCAGCACTGCTCCCCATTTAAAAGCGGTTACACAAGAATTGACTGTTTTGCAGTCATCCCAAGGACAATAACTATTGCTTTTTAAAGAAGCTTTTCCAAAGGAAAGATTTTGTATCTACAGTTTCAGGAAATATTTTAGACGATCTTATTTCAATCAATAAGAAAGAAAGGACAATCCTTCAGGGAAGAGACTATCAAGCTATATTTAAACTCAAAGGCAAAGCTAAAACGAATAGAGAGGAAGGGAGATAACATTGCATTTTTTTTCCAAATTCCAATTTAGTATTTTCTGTATATGGTCTCAGTCACACCTCACAGCAGTCTTACGAGTTAAAAAATTGATACTCTTTTAGGTACTGGGCAATTGGTGCATTTGGGTAAATACACCCAATGGGAGAATGGGAGAATTAAGACATTACCTTAGGTTCATGAGAATCCATGTTTTCCCCACACCAAGAATTTCTCCACACACAGAGTGTGACAAGAGCAGACTGACAGATGGCCAGACGGGAGAAACAGGGCTTGCAAGGTAACCAACTATGGCAGTCTGATCCAACCTTGACCTTGGGATGCCCTCCAGGGCGTGTTTCTTTGCCTTTACTCTTGTACTTTGCCCAATGTACTGTTCTCTGAGGGATCTTGCTTTCTCAATAAAAGGTCACATTGTCAGTACATTACAGGAGTTGATGGTCACAACTCAAAACTACTAGGAGTATCTTCAACTCATAGGGTGTCTGGAACATCGAAAGCCCTCCAAGACCCAAAGGACAAGAATCTATTCATGTTATTTCAGACATACTGGTGGGGCAAAGAGATCTGGAGACTTGACATGTATGATATATAGGTGATCCCATAATTTGCCCATCATTAAGTTCAGTTGAGAGAGAAACAGGCAAGGAAGGGAGGAAAGAATCCATTGGTAGTTGGAGAAAACAAGATGCACAGATTTCTGAGCTGTCTGTCTCTCCTACCTGAGAAGTCCACGCAGCCCTTCCTGTCTCCCCAGCCCCCGATCCTCTACCCACCAGACTGAGATCCCTCTGCTGAATTAGACTGTTCACAACGTGTTTGATGGGGAAGAGGAAGAAGACCACGCAAAGGTCATGTGTGTTCTGGCACCTTTACCCTCATCCTAGGACCCTTTCTTTAACACGTGAAATCTGGCAGAATGAAGAGGGGATGGTAAACCAACACCATGTCTACCATCACAGTGACAGAATGACAAGCCACCAGTGTCCAAATGCCCATCTCAGGTGGAATTCTGTCTCTTCTCCACGTGGTTTACAGCGGAGACAAGGAAATCAGTTGCATGTTTTCTCAGTATAAGGAAATTATCAAGTGGGATCAAGGCAGCACCAGTAAGATGGAATGGACGCCACACGTGGATAATGTCACCGCCTCCTCTGCTATCTGAATCTAAGACAACTGTGGGCTAAAGGATGACTTTTGGTTTTGTGATCACTGTGCAGTTCACTTTCTATGAAGAAAATATAAAAAAATCAGAATAGTTTTAGTTTACAGATTGTAATAGGGAAGAACCTTTTGTATTCTATTACAAGTTAATCACTAAAGGGATGTTGCCTGTAAGCTTAAGTTATACATACTGGCCCGTCTCTGGGAACCCTGCTTTCCAGGTTATGAGCGTTTAGCTAAAATACCTTTGTTTAGCTCCCAGGAAACATCCTGACCAGGCCCACCTGTGATGACTACAGGGAAGAAGAAATGAACACATCCCCTCCGGAGGCTGACGGGAACCAGGAAGTGCTGACTTTACTCCTGCCCCTTTTAGTATAAAAGGAACCTGAAATCAACTCAGGCAAGATGGTTCTTTGGGACGCGAGTCCACCATCTTCTCCGTCTGCCAGCTCTGTGGATAAAGTCGCCATTCCTGGCCCCAGCAACTCCTCTCTCGATTATTGGCCTGTGTGCAGCAAGCAGTATGAGCTTGGACTCTCTAATGAGATGAGGACAAATGCAATGATTTATGTCAAAAGTCGCTGTAGAAATGGTGTGTGTCTGCGTGTGTGAGGTGGTGGGGGGTGTGTGTGGCAGGGGTGTTTATTTATTGTGTCCAGAACAACTCATTGAACCTAAACAGAGACATATAAACACATGTCACCTTAGAGTCAACTGAAGAACAGGAAAGTACTGAATGTGAGGCATATAAGAAAGGAACGAACCAGAGAACTTTAGAAGTAGCATAATACACATTAGCCCGGACGCTGTGTTTTGCAGGTAAGAAAGCAGTCTCGGAAGTGAAATGGCTCTTCCGAAAGCATCAAGCTTGAGACACTTTTGACCTTAGTTTGTCCAGAAAGTTAGTTCCATTGGAGAATGGTTACCACTGGAAGTCCTGAGAAAAAGCCATGGATCGATCTCATGTTCTTGTGGTCACTGAAGCTAGATAAGCATTTCTTTGTGTTTTTATGATAATATTTAGCCTGGAGGTACATTTGAGTCTCTCCTCATGGATCTAATGCCTCAGTATTAGATGGAAGCTGATGGCTATTAAAAGCATCTCTGCCCCAGGTTTGCTCTAGTGCAAGAGGGAATCATTGTCAATGAACATTCATAACGTCACTTCACCTGGTTCCGGACCAAGTTTTCCCAGCTTGCTGGTGTTGTACAAGCCTTGGGCAAGAGCCAGGTGTGAGGCAGGCAGCCTTTCGAGTGGATCTTAAAAGTCATAGTCAATAAAACCTGGGGCTTCCCCCACATGGAATCCTGCTGGCTTCACCTTGCGACAACCTGGGAGAGGTTGACTGAATGTGTTTCTGTTTTCCTACCAAAATCCAGTTTGCCACTCCTAAAATATGGATCCGAACAGATGGGGAAGCCTGTCTCTAGCTGGGTGTCTTCTCTCCCCCTTCAGAGACTGAAGGGATAGAAAAGGAAATCATATTTTTGAGAATTTGTTACACATCAGCCACTGTGCCTATATTGTTGCATTTTCTAAGTCTATTGGGTAAATAGCATTTTCCATATTTTCAGATGAGCAAACTTATACGTAAATTAGGGTTTTTTAGGAAAAAAGTTCCCTTGCTCAGAGAGCAGCAGATATAGGATTCAAAGCCAGTCCTTTTGACCCAAGGTCAACCCCCGTACCAGTGGTTCTCTAAGAATGTTCTTGGCATGCACGCATCCTCTAGAAACTTGGTGGGAAGGTAAATTCTTGGGCCCCATCCCAGACAGGCTGAATCACAAGCTCTGGGTTTGGGCGTCAGCATTGTGCACCCCAGCAAGCCTTCCATGTCATTCCCATACACAATGAAGACTGCAGTCTGCACCCTTTCACTTAGCTACCCATTTGGCTACACTGGCCAATTTTCTCCTTCCCAGCACGGTTCCCTCCAGACTCAGATTTATTTGACACTTGTTAATTTCCTGTATCCTAATGCTTCTCCTCTGCCTTCAAAGAAGTCATTAACAGAAGGGGGAGTACTCCCTGTGTGTGTGCTCCCCGTGTGTGTGTGCTCCCCGTGTGTGTGTGCGCATGCACACACAGTTAAAGGTGTTACTTTATTAGAAAAACAGGGAAAAGTGTTCAGCTTATTTATTTTATTTATTTTATGTTCCAAATGTGATGGGTTTATTTTATTTTACTCTGATTCAAAACCAAAGATTCCACTACTGCACAGAAACCAATATGTTACAAGGTCATGAAAAAGTGTTTTGGGACATGCAGGATGTGATGGACAACTGGAGGGTCGGGTCGGGCCATCTCCTTTGTAACATGACACTACACCTTCGCTGAGCAACACATTGAAAATAACACTGCGGAACTGAACTGAAATGTGGCACGAACGTGACAACTTCCGGGCATGCCTTCAAGCACACCTCCCTTAGGCTGGACTCAATATCTAGGCTTCAGTGTGGGGAGGATTAGAATTCTTTGGAGGAAGAAAAAGTTCACACCTTTGAAATTTCACAGAAGAATTTTAAGGCCAAAACATAGTGGGTTCATTTCTCTTCACCTCCAGGGACAAAGCTGATGATTTATTCAAAACCACATTAAGCTTCTAGCTCATATCCCAGCCCGACCTTGTGCCCTCCTGCACTGAAGTTCTTTCCATAGATGAGAGCTGACAGGGTCAGTTTCACTCCTGGTGGAAGGGTCTGAGTGTAACCCAGTGCAATCAGGCTGGCATTATTCACTTTAGCAGATAGAGAAGTTCTACAGTCCAGCTTGTACTTAGCAGAGATGCCGAAACAGGTGTTGTTCCTGCCAGCCGTCCACACGAGGTTTATTGATGTTTCGGTCCTCTTGTTCACCTTCTGGTAGATCGCCCCTCCAGATTCAGTGCTATCGCTCACGTGAGCGTGCAGCTGGAAGTCTGCAGGCTTGTAACCCAGGGCGAAATTATTCTGTGACAGTTTGGATTTGGCTGTGTCAAAACTCGTCTGATAGCCAGCAAACCATGGCCAACACAGCCCAGCCATAGATGGTTGGTCCAGAAAAATCTGTCAACAAAGGATATGGATTTGGTATGGTTAAAATAGATCTGAGAACCAAGTTACATTGTGGAGTGGAATTTTCTACTTCTGGTCATGCTTACAGTGATACAGGGAAAGTATCAGGCAACCTAGAGACCAAATACAAGATTTGGAACTATGGACGGACCTTCACCCAAAAGTGGGACACGGACACTACTCTCGGGACAGAAATCTCTTTGGAGAATACGTTGGCGGAAGGGTTGAAACTGACTCTTGGTACCATATTTGTGCCGAACACAGGAAAGAAGAGTGGGAAATTAAAGGCCTCCTATAAACGGCATTGTCTCAGTCTTGGCAGTAATGTTCATATAGATTTTTCTGGACCAACCAGCTTATTTACTTTAAGCCCGTCCATGAGAATAGTTTTAAGAGTCAAAATTTACATGAATAAATAGTTGCAAAGCGTCACAGAATCTTCTTGTTTTAATGCAAATGGTCTGTCTTGGAGAGTGTCCCCATCATGCCTGTATTCTGATGTTACTGGGTGGAGTGCTCTCTAGATGCCTGGCTCTGTTCCTTTATAAATTAACCACAGGTGTACCAGGAGTATGGCGACCAGTGCAGGGAAGAAGCCTGGAGTCCGGGTGTGTAAGCTCCTCAGTGTGGGGAGGGGCAGCAGGAAGGGTTTTAAATGTTGATGAGCGAAACAGTGACAAAGTCGATGGTAACAGGTTGTAAGTTACCATCAGGTCCTTAGTAAGACCTGGCCTCCTACAAATGTTCATTTCTCAAAGCTGCCACTTCCTTATCATGGGGGGGGGGCGATAAAAACAATTCATAATAGAAATAAGATTCTGTATAAAAGGCTTTTGCAAACAATGAGTGATCATCCTGACCTCTGCTCTTTTTTTTTTTTTTTTTTGCGGTACGCGGGCCTCTTACTGCTGTGGCCTCTCCCGTTGGGGAGCACAGGCTCCGGACGCGCAGGCGCAGCGGCCATGGCTCACGGGTCCAGCCGCTCCGCGGCATGTGGGATCCTCCCGGACCGGGGCACGAACCCGCGTCCCCTGCATCAGCAGGCGGACTCTCAACCACTGCGCCACCAGGGAAGCCCTGACTTCTGCTCTTATTCCTTGCCCTCGTCCCTCCCATCCCTCTTGCTCTCCGAAGACAGGCATTCCATCTAGGGAAACCTGAATTGTATGGTCCTCATTCTTACCCCTCCATGGAGAAAAGAATTTCCCCAGTGCCCTAGTCACCATCAGTTTTGGTACATGACATTAAATAAGTCAAAAGATGTCCCGTTTAGCAATCACTGTAATGTACTGCCTTCTCTGATATTTCCATCCGTGTGCCGCGTTTCTAGCTAATTAGCATTCTCACGTGTGCAAAGTTTTTCATTTCTAATTTTATCTCAAGTACCCTGTTCATATAGTCTGTCCCCTCCTCAGACACATTCACTTAAAATAAAACCACTCTCCCTCATCGGTTACAGCAGTTCTCACATGTTTATGTTGTCAACTTTCCAAGTCTTACTGTAGTTGTTACTTGAGGTTGGGGGTGTCCTTTTCTTTCCCAGTATGTCAGACCCTCCTTGCCTTTGATTCCACTACTCAACTCTCATCCCTGGGTGCCAATTATATTTCCCATGCTGCTCAGCCAGACTCTCGAGGCTATGGACAGCAGTGTGCCTAGGATGGAAAATGGAGAGAAAAAATAATTTAAAAAACCCAGTGCCCAAGTTCAGTGTTCCAGGCACCGCAGGCCAACACAGAGAAGCGGTCACAGAGCTGTCTGGTATGAATTCCCTACAGTAACTTACTTCCTCTAATCCCATTTGGTTTATACTGCTCTAAATATCTGACATTGGAGTTGTGATATAAATCAAGGCTTTCACAGTCACTTAAAAATCAAAAGGGGAAAAAGCCTCTAGGAACCTAATAATAGGCTTCAACTACGGGCTGATTACATGACGGGTGCAAGAGCGTTCTGGACGGGCATTCAAAACCCAAGTAGGGAACCTCAGATGAGATAAGAGAGATAAGCCCAAGGGGACCATGGATTTCTCTACAAAACCCTAACAAGAAAAGCTTGACACTAGGTGGCAGCAGTGCCCCATGATTGCCTTCCAAATTAAACCGGCTTTGAGATCGGAGGGTGTTTATTATTATTAACACACAGATACAACCATAATGCAAAATCAGCCCATCTTATTTGACAGCAATCTCCCACCCTCTTCATACTTAGG